>NC_056728.1:1056457617-1056757617 GCF_019279795.1 Protopterus annectens
ACCTGCTCACCAGTGCGTGGAATGCCAGTAGCACTGGTCAGATCACAAGCCAACTGGTCCCATGCCTCTGCCCTATATGCTCCCCATGAGACCTGGCCCTGCATGAGTTGGGCCTCGTGATGATGGACAAGGAGCCAGACCATGTATCTGAACTCCTCAACACCCCAACGCTGTGCTCGAAAGCAACGTCCCTCACCTACTCCACTCATTCTGACTGCAGCTGTGTTCTACAATCGTTTCTGCTGTGTATTCCTGCCTATGGGGCTTATATATGCCGCTTTTCCCGCACATTTCTCTGATTGGCCGTTTTGGAATTGTATCTACTTCACTGAAAATGCTTTCTCATGCTCCATTCTGGATTTTATCCCATATATATGCTATTTCTGCATTTCATGGTATTGTTGTCATGGCTTAGTGGTAAAGTACCTTGACTCTAGTGCATGGTCTCCTGGGTTCGACTCTGGCAACTGACTTTTGATTTTCCTGACAGAAATGAGTTGAGGACCTGTCAATCAAACATGCCAAAAGCACTTTTAAGCATTTAAAACCAGGTCTGCGCTCGTTTGCGCAGAGGTAACGCATGTGCACTGGCAGTTAGCTTGTGGGAGCGACGCGCAAACGGTGTGCGCTGGGATAAACCTTAATTGGCTAGTGGCACACATGTTCAGCTAAGCACAGCTAGTTGCAAACGGTTTCAGCCTATTAAACCGGTGCTTAGCAACGGGCATGCAGTTTGCAGCTTTTTAAACACTACTCAGCTACGGGCACTCCGTTTCACAGCAGCTTAGCTATCTATACATTTCTGACTATTTTTATTATTGTGTTACTTCGGAATATATGCTCCATTTCATTCCATTTTACAAAAGGGAATACATTTACATTTGTACAATACTGTCAGGGGGCTTTTTCGTGCTTATTTACAAAAAAAAAAAAAAAAAAGGTTGTTGTGGGGGCTCGAACCCTGCCTGCCTACTCTTAGGCCAGCAACTCTACCGCTAAGCTATTACTTCTTGGCTTACTTTGCATATTTAGTTCTTATATCCTTTTCCACTGACTGCTAACTGTGATTGCGCTAGTAGCACACCCAAGCTTTAACGGAGCACACAGTAGCAAACATTTACGGGGTTTAAAAAAAAAAAAGGTTTTAATTTAATTTTATAACATCTTTTCACTTTATACAGTGATGGTCTATCGGGGCATGTGTTGTGTAGTGTGTTTATTCACATTTCCATGGCCTCTCGTGGCTGTTTACTTTCAGCCATTCTAGTCTTCCGGCGTGTCCGCTTGCAGGGCTTAGCCTACAAACACGCCCCCTACTCTCTTACACGGACCGTGTAAGAGTTACTAGTGTGATTCAACATGCCTCATGCACCTCATGCATATGCATGACATGCTGACATCACACAGTTTCACTGCAGCCTCCATGTAAGAGTTATAACTCTTACACGGAGGCTTCCTGAATTTGGCCCACATATTAATAAAAAATTTAAGTACAATAAGAATATACATTTAGAAATAAGAACAACAAATACCTAAGGCACTCACAAAAATTATACTAGGTCAGTAGAAGCATAACATTAAAAAGCTAAAGATTAGCAATTAGTTTTCAATAATCTGTCAAAGAGAAAGAGGTAAAGCAGGAGATTTGAAGGGATTAATGTAGTAATACAAGAGAGGGAAAGAGTGAGAAACAGTAGTCAAGTAAGGATACGAAGTAGGAAGATGGAAGAGAGGGTAGGGGAGAGAAAAGGAGGAGTGAGTCAGAGCATAAGAGGAGAGCAACAGGGCAAGAAAAAAGAAATTGTGTGTATAGCTAGTAAGCACAGTATATAGTTATAGTAGAGTAGGGGGTGTGAAGAAGGTTAGTCAGGAGTCCTGCAGGAACAAAGCCAGTGGTTTTGGAAGTACAGTTTGATTTTTTGTTTGAAGAGTGCTTAAACATTATCATTAATGCTTGCCAGGTATGTCCACTGTAATGTGTATAGATTATGTTAGCCATAATAATGCTGAGGATAGCTAATTTAAAATGCACTTGCATAGGTATGATGTGCATAATAACTTTGTTATAATTATTATGGCTCATCACATATCAAAAGTATGTAATTAGGACATTATGTCATATTAAGTATATATAAAACATGCCCAAACATGTATTACTCAGGTCATGAAACTCCATACATTTGAAATGTATTTATAACCTCAAATACTGTCTTTGCACACAGGCTGTTTCATGTTTAATCTGAACTGGGTACCAATTCAGACACATATTTGTAGCTTGAGTTCTGTGGACATGGTTGGTGAAGGTGAGGATGGTGGTCCATTTAGAGCACAGAGGTCAGGTGTTGAAGAGTCTAGAATTTTTGTTGCACTCCTTGTCAAGTGCTACAGACAAAGGCTGTGGCAGGGAGTATATACCAGGTCTCAATATAAGGCTGAGGCTTGGAATAGCTAGGCCAAGGCTGTCTCCAGTGCAACTGGCATTCCACACGCTGGGAAACAATGTCATCACCACTATAGTGACATGAAGAGGTACAAGCATGACCTCCTGAGCCAATGGGAAGAGGAATTTAAGATAGCAAACATCCCTCAGTTGTTTAAGTATAGTGACACATCATCAGTCAGTGATACTGTATGGGTTATCCAGCCAATATAGTTATTCATCTTGCTTTCACAGTTTTCCCTACTGTACAGCTGCAGAAGAGGCAGCACACCAAAATTAGACACATCAGGAGAAACTGGCTTATTTCAGGGCAAATATGCATCAGGTATGACTGCAAGTCAGGTAATACTCTTCAGACCTTCAGTCTGTATCAGCTTAACAAGGAATACTTAAACTTTTATATCAAGTATGCAAGCCTTCTCCAATATCTCTTAATGATTGTATTAGGCAATGGATACAGCAGCTTAGTTTTGTGTGTGGGTTCAATTCCAAGAATTAGACATTAGGTTTTATTACAGGATAGTGTTCCTAAAATATTAATTGTAATGCTTAATGACATTAACAATTCAGTCCTGGCAACTGCAATAAGTAACTTGAAGAGTATATATCTGATATGGCATAGTCAAATAAATGTTTCCATTTCTTATATAATAGAACTGAAACTGATTTATTTCATGAGACATTAAAGTCTACACATAATATGTAGATGTGTCAATGCTGAACAGATGTATGTGTCATATTTATAAACTGACATAGTAAAATAATGTGACATGCCATTGATCTTATTCCCCTGTCTTGTCTCCCTTATCTATCTCTCCATTTTTTTAATATCCATTAACTTTTTTAGTACATTGCTTCTGAAAACAAAATGACCATCAGCATAGGGAGGTAGACTGACCAATGAAGTTTGGCCGTCATATCTCCACAGGTGGCTGCAGCAGAACCACCAGAGGCAGAACAGACACTCAGCACATCTGGAAAACAACCTGTTAGTATTGCCTCCACCAGTTCTGCCCTACATGCTCCACCTGCATCAAGTAGCCCTGGCTTCTAGTGTAGTGGTGCCCTCTGGGAGCAGTACTAAGTGGTGATTTTATCACTCGTCAGGAATTGACAGGACTGGTGGTGGACATTATGGTGAAGGTCCTTGGTGCCCAAATTGGCAGATTTGAAAAAGTGATGCCAAGTCCAGTATTGACCTAAGAAATTGACACAGGAGATATTGATGACAGTTATGAGTGTGAGGACTAGATTTTCACTGTGCTCAAGCTGGACATGGATGCATCTCCATTGTCCCATCTGTCACCAGTAATGGTGTCCTAGCAACCTTTTGTGTCCATCTAGTATGTCTTATATGTCTGCACCTATATAGTTCTCTCTCATTCTAAAAAAATATAAAAATGGGCACCTGTTCCACAAAAAAAATATATATATATATGCCCCATACATAGCTCTCCACTTTGTGTGTATGATATCTTGACACATTTTGATTGGGACCAATTCGATATGCTTTATTTTGTTGTTGTCCTCTGTCCTTGGCATGGTGACTCTCCAAATTCATCAATTCTACATATATGTTGTAAAGAAGTGGATAGCCATGGTGATCTCCCAACACTGTCATGCAAATTCCTGTATTCTTTCCCTTATGTTCTCCACTCTGCTTTACCCTCCATTTTCACCACTGTCCTATCATCTCCTTTTTCTCACATTTAATCTGGTCAAACAAACAGAATCACACACAACACACATGGCCTTCAATTTTTGTCCTCAGTATTTACATGGAACCTGGTACCATACACTAATGCTCAGTGATTATGAATGCCATTTCACATCCTATGGCAAAAACTGGTGAGTTTTGCCATTCCCACACAAGTTCGGTCATCTTCGATCAAATGTGCTTAAACCTGTTGTATTATATGAAGACAGAGTAAAGGCATTAGTTTAAAACAGTGACTCTAACAGTTATTAGGCTGCTACATACATTGAACTAGGAATTAGTAGGCTGTGTTTTGCAATAATTCAAGTCTGAAGACTGATGTTTTTGTATAGTTTCTAGGGTTCAATTCCAGATGTATGTCAAAATATTATTTCATGTCATTTTGTATTTGTATCATGTGTTTAACTATAAACTTCTGTATTTATCTCCATTTACAACATTTTTTGACCCTGGCACGATAGGAAACATATAGCATATCATGTAAATAGTGCAGCAATAAAACATTTGCAAACACATTCCATCTCCAACAGGGAAACTTATTAAAACACCTTTTATCCTATTTATATCTTAATTTAATTTTTAATATCTTACGCTTTTTTTTGTTCCCTGTAGAAAACACTTTATTTTACAGAGCACCATGGATAAATAATGCCTACATTCTCCCTTGCTTCAATAAGTTGTCACTGCCCATTCAATTGTGTGATTTTAAGATTTTGATGCATGAGTTACTTTAATGCTCAGATCTATAGACTGTCTTTTGCATAGTGTCAAGGGCTCTAATCCAGAACTATGTTAAACTCTTATTGAGTGTTTCTTTAACACTATTTTATGTGTAGCTGTTACCAATATATTGTATTGAGTCACCATTATCCTGTTTCTGTCATAAGCTACTTGCTCCCTGCCACCCCCTCTCTATGTCTCTAGTCCCTTCTGTGTTATCAGTCTGAATCATCAGCATTTGCATGATGCCTAGCACTGAGCAGCAATTATAACTGATGGTAAATGGCAGTTCATGTCTTATGACAAAATCTTGGGAGTTTTTGCCTTAGGCTGCACTGGCAAACTTATCTTCATGCAAATATGCCTATGTCTGCTGTGCTATAGAAAAACAGACAAAAAGTAATAAAGTAAGATACTGTTAACCTTCCATAATTATTAGGTTGCTGAATGTCATGTACAGGCTAAGGGATGTTACATGTGATACAACTGTGATGGCAGTTGCTTTCTACATGCTCCCTTTTTTCTACCTGGTGTCAGTGTCTTTTACAATGTATAATTTAAACTTACTAAAGTATGAGTTCTTATGTGGTGAGCTGAGAAAATCCTCTGATCTATATACTAGTATATTATACTGCCAAAGGTTCAATTTCAGAATCTGGCATATAATTATGTCATTTTTTTCCATATTAACATTATGTGTGTACCTGTGCATCACATATGTTATTAACCTACCACTATCCTCCTTACGTCCTCATCATATTTCCACTGTCTTACCCATTCTTGATCTTGATTGGAAAGATTTTACTATACACACCAATACCTCTAAAGCATACAGATTTTCAAAAGATGTCCAAATTTCTGCATCTTAATTTGCAGTTTGTTCATCACAACATCTGTGAATTTGTAGAATGTCATTGATGATTGATCTCATTGAGTACTGCCATACAATTGAGTCTCACAATTTATAGAGGTCATACAATAAATGCTCATAGCAAAAGTGAAAGGTTATAAGTGCAGCATTTAAAAGTGTCCCTAATATTTTACTTTTCTCACCCACTATCCTTTTGCCTTTGTATATACAGAGATTGAAATAATCATCATTATGACAACCCTTAGAGTAACATACCACAAAGGTGTGCAGATCTGTGCCATAAAGAAAACTCTTTGTATGGCTGTATCTCTGTCTCCAAATATCCCCTTCTTCCCACCCCTTGTGTCTCACCAGACTTTCTCTCCAGCATTTGAGCAATACCTGACATTGCGCAGCAGCTTTAGCTTATGTCAAATGACAGCACACAGCTGACTACAAACTCTTGTAAGTTTTTGCCTTCAGCCAAATTAGGCTGATTCCCTTGATGCTACTGTGCTTAGCCTTGTTGCACTATGTAAAGACAGGTTGATAACACTATAAAGAGACAGTTCATATTATCTCATCATTAGGCTGTAGAGTTCAATGTATACCATATGGAACAGTACAACTGTAAGTAGTGTTATGAGGAATACTGCCCCAAAACGTTCATGCTTCATAGTGTTTCCATTGTTTGGTTTTCCACCAACATTAACATGCTTTGCCCCTCTTTTGTTTCGTATTCATTCACAAATGACTGCAGGTCATTAGATAAATCAAGCTTTATGTGTTGAAAAGCTTACTATATGTACATTTGGGCAATATTACTAATATGTACACATAAGGTAATAGCATCAATGTGGTTTAATTTCATTCCATGTTCTGTAGTTTATTAATTATAACACATATATGTCTGTTATTGATGTATTGACTTATTACTCAGTCATGTCACATAAGCACATAAAACTGCTTGGCAACAATTACAACATGCCTGAAATACATCCACAGTTACCAGATATGAGGGCTGTGTAATTATAGCACCTGTATCATCCATGTAATGTGTAATGTACAGCAAGTGTCATGACAGATAGGGTCATCATGACACATAAAAAATTAACATAACACATATGTGTTCTAGATTTCATCATGATCAGACCTGTATATTCTATAATCTTTATCTGTGCAATGGCTGCCATTCTAAGTTCAACACCTTGATATATCATTATGCAGACATTAATACTTTGCTATCAGCAATACAAATGAGCTTGCCAGTGGTGCACTAAACAAAATCGATTTTGAAAAAAAAAATAAAACTGTTGTTAGTGGTTTATATCACTTCTGTATGGCTAATGTACTCTTATTGTCAAGATATGTGGATTTAACTGTCATGTTAATGGGGCACTTCATTCTATAAAGTTATGTCTGCACTCCAAAACTTACATTTGTTAATGGTGTGCAATGTTATGGAACCTTTTCACACATACTTCATTGGTGGTTTGCAGCAGTGCATTGTCAAATTTTTGACCTGGCTGTTTGTATTTACACTGCATATGTCAAAGCATGAGCAAATACCATTGATAATGACACAACAAATGTTTACTGTTTTTATGCAATCATCCCTAGCTGAGCAGTCATATATGTTTTGTTGCCAATCTTCTGCTTCACAAGTGTGATTGTCATCAAAACAGCATCAGATAAAACAGGTGCATGCCACTGTCATTACTGGGATGAACATGATTGACATAATAGATGAAATATGTGAGCAATATGTAGTCACTTGTGATCAGCACCATGCTGTTACTCCTGACAATCAACATACATGTGCTTTTCAGCCATATCTGTGATGCACATTTGCTTCTCTGCACCACACTGATGAGGCCATCCTTTCATAAGTACACTCTCTCAATGTAAACATCAGATTTCTCCTGTGGTGCTTAGAGTCAATGCTGTTTTCTCTATATTGTGTAGCAGGATAGGTAGGTAGTTTGAATTTGACAATGGTGAATGTGTGTCTGTGTGTGTGTGTGTGTGTGTGTGTGTGTGTGTGTGTGTGTGTGTGTGTGTGTGTATATATATACGTGTGGCTCTAGCGTCAGGTAAATATGACTTAGCAACTGGAGAAATATTTAAACTGGGAGAGGTCTCCTGGCTCCCCTTATTCCTTTTTTAACTTAAACATCTTCTCTGCATCACACTGATGAGGTCATCCTTTCATGAGTGCCTTCTCTCACTATAAAAGTCTGACTTCTCCTGTGGTGCTTGTAGTTAATAAAGTATTTCCTAGAATGCATAAATTAGTAAGTAGGTGGTTTGAATATGACAGTGGTAAACTCATCTGTATGGGTGTGCACATGTGTGTCTCAGTGCCACATACATATAGCTTCAACAGAATTGGTGTATATACTTCCCCCCAAAGGAAACATTTAAGCTGGCAGAGGACTCCCCCATTCCCTTATCCCATTTTTGACACATTTTCTCTGCAACACACTGATGAGGTCATCTTTCATAACTGCACTCTCTCTCTGTATAAAAGACAGCCTTAACCACGACTGTTGAGTAAAAAACCTTTATGTAAACACCACAAAGCTTTCAGGTTAAACAACCCTTTCTCAATGCATAACATAAGGTATAATAAACACGCCTATTTATATACATAATAACTATCATGTGACTTGCAGCCACAATCACATGATGAGTAAAGTACAATGAATACATGCAGAGTGTTTAATAACATATAAAACACGAAATATAAACTTTAAAATATACACTTTAAAATATACTTTAAGATATATAAAAAATATACCTTAGGATATATAAAAAATTTACTTTAATCTAGTGTGTTGTATCTTTGTCAGAATAGGTTTTAATGATACACTAGCATTTAAACCTGGATCTATGTCGGCCGAAAGTCTCACTATCCATTCATACTCCTTGAGGTCTAGGAGGTTAGATAGATCTCCTCCTCTAATCGTTGCCGTTACCTGGTCAATTATTCTAAACTTAAAACTATGATTAGTTCCATGAGCTTGTATATGCTTATATAAGGCATTATTTTCATTACATAGTCTAATATTAGACTTATGCTCTATGATTCTCTCTTTGAGTTTCCTTGTAGTTTTGCCCACATAAAGGGAAGGCGGATTCTTCGCCACATGTTTCTCAAAAAACTTTAGCAAACTTTTTTATAAAACCATTTCAGTTGCAACAAGCAGAACGCGTAAAGGATAAGGAGAAAAGTGATGCAGCTAGGTCAGCTTCGAGAGGAAGAACGAAGTTCAGAGATGTAAATACAGCAGTGGAATCTAAACGAAAAAACGATAGTCCACCAAAACAGTCCAAACTAGCCAGAAGATGATGGCAGGTATTATTAATTTATCAGCTTTTCCTTTAACTTTGGAGCATATTGCTATATTGGAGAAAGGACTGGGCTTCATACCTACTCATAAAGAAGACATGGTAAAAGTATTAACAGATTTGAAACTATTTATCAGACTGATAGCATTAAAATTAATTTTTAAAAATGACAGCCATGATAGTAATTTATGTAAAAGACGCAGTACGTTCATACCTTGTTATCCACCTGTTCTGATAGCATTTAATAATTTATGTGAGTCTGATATTCGACAAATCTATGCTTGTGAAAGAACTAATATAACCTTTAATACTACACACTCGGAGTATATGGCTATGAATGAGCTAAAGGATAATCCTAATATTATTATTAAGAAGGCAGATAAAGGAGGTTCTATAGTTATCATGGACAAATGTGTATATATACAATCGGTAATGTTATTACTTAGAGATGAAGCAGCATTTAAACAAATATCAATACTGGAAGTCAGGAAATGTATTAGTTATGTGAATATGTGTATATATGATCTCCAGTTGTCAAATGATATTACACTAGATTTGTTTCATTTTTTTCTGTTCCATGCCCTATTATACCACAACTATATGGAGTTCCTAAAGTACATAAATCTAAGGATAATCCCCCAATGAGACCGATTGTGTCTGGAAAGGGTTGGATAACTAAACCAATCTCTCTATATTTACAAAAGCAACTACAACCATTACTATCTAAATGTAAAACAGTGCTTAAAGATACATCTGATTTTTTGGTTAAGTTAAGACAGTGTTACTTGAATTTAAAGGAGTTAGATATAAATATTAATAATATATATATGGTAGTTATGGATATTAACTCACTATTCACGGTCATTCCCAATGACCATGGTATAGACTCAATAAGAAGCTTTTTAACACACTGCTCACAGTTTACGACTAGACATACTGAGAATATCTGTATGCTATTGGATCTAGTACTGAAGAATAACATCTTTCTTTTTGATAGTAATTACTACCTACAGCAAACAGGGGTAGCAATGGGCACACCGGTGGCAAACACGTATGCCAACCTTGTGCTTTATCAATGGGAGAAGACTTACGTGAATGATGGTGAAAAATATCTGAATGATAACCTCATTTTTTATCAGAGGTTTGTAGATGACTGCTTTCTCCTTTGGAAAGGGTCTTTACCTGACCTTATGGAATACATTTCGTATCTAAATGATACAACTACTTTTCTGAAATTCAAGATAGAAGTTTCAAATAAATCTATAAATTTTTTGGACATCACTGTTAAAAAGTTTAATAATGATATTGAAACAATGGTATTTAAAAAAGAGGTAGCATCTGGTAGATATCTACATGCAACCAGCATGCATGCACCTCATGTGTTTAAAGGCATAGTCAAAGCCCAAATGGCTAGGACTAGTAGACTTAACACTATGAATGAGGTATTCTTAAAACAGATTGATGAAACCTATGAAGATTTTATAAAAAGTGGTTATCCCATGGATTTGCTCCTGAATGTTAAACAACATGTTATATCACACAGGGATACACTTTTTAAACCTACTTTTCTTATGACATCTAATGAGGGGGGTACTTCTCGAGTACTATCAAGTAATGATTCTGAATTAAAATTCATTACGTCATTTAACCCTATGACATATGCCATTAGGGATATAATAACTAAATACTGGAAGGTCTTACTAGCGCAAGAAGAAATTAAACTGATAGTAGGAGATAGGCCCCAGTTTAGTTATCGAAATATGAGAACATTAAAATGTATATTAGTTTAAGGACTTTAATAATGTAGGAATTATGCAAAATGTGACGATGAGGCTTGGTACATATGCTTGTCATAACTGTAGTTGTTGTGGGGATATATTTAAGTATGTAAACAACAAATCACATCAGTGTGATACTGATATTTTTATACAACCTGTATCAAAGAAAATATTCAAATTCTATGGCTATGGTACTTGTGCTACTAATCATGTAGTTTACTTAGCAACTTGTGAGAGATGCCCATCATTTTATGTGGGCAAAACTACAAGGAAACTCAAAGAGAGAATCATAGAGCATAAGTCTAATATTAGACTATGTAATGAAAATAATGCCTTATATAAGCATATACAAGCTCATGGAACTAATCATAGTTTTAAGTTTAGAATAATTGACCAGGTAACGGCAACGATTAGAGGAGGAGATCTATCTAACCTCCTAGACCTCAAGGAGTATGAATGGATAGTGAGACTTTCGGCCGACATAGATCCAGGTTTAAATGCTAGTGTATCATTAAAACCTATTCTGACAAAGATACAACACACTAGATTAAAGTAAATTTTTTATATATCCTAAGGTATATTTTTTATATATCTTAAAGTATATTTTAAAGTGTATATTTTAACGTTTATATTTCATGTTTTATATGTTATTAAACACTCTGCATGTATTCATTGTACCTTACTCATCATGTGATTGTGGCTGCAAGTCACATGATAGTTATTATGTATATAAATAGGCGTGTTTATTATACCTTATGTTATGCATTGAGAAAGGGTTGTTTAACCTGAAAGCTTTGTGGTGTTTACATAAAGGTTTTTTACTCAACAGTCGTGGTTTTGGATTTGAATTTGGATTCATTTCAGCGTTTTGACTTGTAAAAGACAGCCTTCTCATGTTGCACATGGAGTTAATACAGTGTTCTCTAGATTGTGCAAAAAGATAGATATGTGGTTCACATCCAAATGTAAACTCGTGTGTGTGTGTGTGTGTGTGTGTGTGTGTGTGTGTGTGTGTGTGTGTGTGTGTGTGTGTGTGTGTGTGTGAGTGTGTAAGCGTCAAGTACATATAGTTTCGTCAACAAAAGTGCTGTATCTACTTCCACTCAGAAAAAATATTTAAACTGCCAGTAGAATCTCCCCTCCCCTTATTCCATTTTAAAATATCTCTGCAGCACATTGATGAGATCATCATTTTGTTACTGCACTCTCTCACTATAAAAGATTTCTCCTGTGGCACTTGTGATTAACATAGTGTTCTCCAGATTGTGTAAATAAACAGGTAGGTGGTTTGAATTCAGCTTTGCTTAAATAGTGTGACTGTCATGTACAGTTGGCATCGTCACAACACCTGTTATGTACACTTCCACTTCGAAGACATATTTTCAGTGGCAGAGGGATACCCTATAAATTTCAAGCATCTCCATGCAAAACCCAGTTTTGGCAACACACTGATTACATTATATTTTCAATTCTGCACTACCTCAGAGTTGTAACACAATGTATCACGTGGTGCTGGCTATTGATACTGTGCTCTATAGACTGTTTAACTAGACAGGTAGGTGATTTGAATCCAGCACTGACTGTCAATTGTGAGTGTGCATTTCTCTCTGATCACAGGTGTAAAACAACACTGTGCTTGTGATTAAGGCAATGCTGTTTAGCTTGTGATGTTAAGTGGTCAGTTCAAATCTAGCCATTACTACTTAGACTCATTTATATGACTGTGAATGTACATGTAGGTAACACTGTTGTCACCCACCTATCTGCTGTGTAACAGCATAGCTGGGGATTCCTCTTATAAGACCTTCTGTCCATTTTTCACAGCGAAATGCTTTGCTTAATACTGATGATGCTATCTGATGAAATTTGCCTTTTCTATTAGTAATTCTAAGCATTCTTCTCTAGTGCAATGAAATGAGACAATGTTCTGTATGCTGTTGCCTTAGTAAGCTGTGAGTTCAAATATGTGATTATTTACACACTGTGCATGATTAGGGGGTCTACTGTCACAGTGATGACTGCATTATGCATCACATATGGGTATAGCTAGCATCATGTAATATTGTGTGACAAACAGACATTTTACATTGCTCTTTTAACCAAATTACAGGCACACATATTCCTTGTAGCAATAACATGATGCCTTTGTATACCCACATATCTCACAACTGTAGTTGAACTTTTACCATGGCACATTCATTCTTTTCAAAATCAAGTAGCTTCTGTGGTCACATAGGTAGGAATTCAAAGTGAATGACTGTAATCATTGTGTGTCAGTATACTGTTATGTATGAATGACATCCACCACAGTTGTAATGTGTACAATTACTGTGGGAGAAGCCTCCACTATCCCTTTTACCTCAAGCAGCTGGTGTGTGTGTGTGTGTGTGTGTGTGTGTGTGTGTGTGTGTGTGTGTGTGTGTGTGTGTGTGTGTGTGTGTGTTTGTGTGTGTGTGTGTGTGTGTATACATGTGGCTCTAGTGTCAGGTAAATATGACTTAGCAACTGGAGAAACTTTTAAACTGGGAGAGGTCTCCTGGCTCCCCTTATTCCTTTTTTAACTTAAACATCTTCTCTGCATCACACTGATGAGGTCATCCTTTCATGAGTGCCTTCTCTCACTATAAAAATCTGACTTCTCCTGTGGTGCTTGTGGTTAATAAAGTATTTCCTAGAATGCATAAATTAGTAAGTAGGTGGTTTGAATATGACAGTGGTAAACTCATCTGTATGGGTGTGCACATGTGTGTCCCAGTGCCACATACATATAGCGTCAACAGAATTGGTGCATGTACTTCCCCCCCCAAAGGAAACATTTAAGCTGGCAGAGGACTCCCCCATTGCCTTGTCCCATTTTTGACACACTTTCTCTGCAACACACTGATGAGGTCATCTTTCATAACTGCACTCTCTCTCTGTATAAAAGACAGCCTTCTCATGTTGCACATGGAGTTAATACAGTGTTCTCTAGATTGTGCAAAAAGATAGATATGTGGTTCACATCCAAATGTAAACTCGTGTGTGTGTGTGTGTGTGTGTGTGTGTGTGTGTGTGTGTGTGTGTGTAAGCGTCAACTACATATAGTTTCGTCAACAAAAGTGCTGTATTTACTTCCACTCAGGAAAAATATTTAAACTGCCAGTAGAATCTCCCCATCCCTTATTCCATTTTAAAACATCTCTGCAGCACATTGATGAGATCATCATTTTGTTACTGCACTCTCTCACTATAAAAGATTTCTCCTGTGGCACTTGTGATTAACACAGTGTTCTCCAGATTGTGTAAATAAACAGGTAGGTGGTTTGAATTCAGCTTTGCTTAAATAGTGTGACTAACATGTACAGTTGGCATAATCACAACACCTGTTATGTACACTTCCACTTTGAAGACATATTTTCAGTGGCAGAGGGATACCCTATAAATTTCTAGCATCTCCATGCAAAACCCAGTTTTGGCAACACACTGATTACATTATATTTTCAATTCTGCACTACCTCAGAGTTGTAACACAATGTATCACGTGGTGCTGGCTGTTGATACTGTACTCTATAGACTGTTTAACTAGACAGGTAGGTGGTTTGAATCCAGCACTGACTGTCAATTGTGAGTGTGTATTTCTCTCTGATCACAGGTGTAAAACAACGCTGTGCTTGTGATTAAGGCAATGCTGTTTAGCTTGTGATGTTAAATGGTCAGTTCAAATCCAGCCATTACTACTTAAACTCATTTATATGACTGTGAATGTACATGTAGGTAACACTGTTGTCACCCACCTATGTGCTGTGTAACAGCATAGCTGGGGATTCCTCTTATAAGACCTTATGTCCATTTTTCACAGCGAAATGCTTTGCTTAATACTGATGCTGCCATTTGATGAAATTTGCCTTTTCTATTAGTAATTCTAAGCATTCTTCTCTAGTGCCATGAAATGAGACAATGTTCTGTATGCTGTTGCCTTAGTAAGCTGTGAGTTCAAATATGTGATTATTTACACACTGTGCATGATTAGGGGTCTACTGTCACAGTGATGCTGCATTATGCATCATATATGGGTATAGCTAGCATCATGTAATATTGTGTGACAAACAGACATTTTACATTGCTCTTTTAACCAAATTACAGGCACACATATTCCTTGTAGTAATAACACAATGCCTTTGTATACCCACATATCTCACAATTGTAGTTGAACTTCTACCATGGCACATTCATTCTTTTCAAAATCAAGTAGCTTCTGTGGTCACATAGGTAGGAATTCAAAGTGAATGACTATAATCATTGTGTATCAGTATACTGCTATGTATGAATGACATCCAAATGTAAACTCGTGTGTGTGTGTGTGTGTGTGTGTGTGTGTGTGTGTGTGTGTGTGTGTGTGTGTGAGTGTGTAAGCGTCAAGTACATATAGTTTCGTCAACAAAAGTGCTGTATCTACTTCCACTCAGAAAAAATATTTAAACTGCCAGTAGAATCTCCCCTCCCCTTATTCCATTTTAAAATATCTCTGCAGCACATTGATGAGATCATCATTTTGTTACTGCACTCTCTCACTATAAAAGATTTCTCCTGTGGCACTTGTGATTAACATAGTGTTCTCCAGATTGTGTAAATAAACAGGTAGGTGGTTTGAATTCAGCTTTGCTTAAATAGTGTGACTGTCATGTACAGTTGGCATCGTCACAACACCTGTTATGTACACTTCCACTTCGAAGACATATTTTCAGTGGCAGAGGGATACCCTATAGATTTCAAGCATCTCCATGCAAAACCCAGTTTTGGCAACACACTGATTACATTATATTTTCAATTCTGCACTACCTCAGAGTTGTAACACAATGTATCACGTGGTGCTGGCTATTGATACTGTGCTCTATAGACTGTTTAACTAGACAGGTAGGTGATTTGAATCCAGCACTGACTGTCAATTGTGAGTGCGCATTTCTCTCTGATCACAGGTGTAAAACAACACTGTGCTTGTGATTAAGGCAATGCTGTTTAGCTTGTGATGTTAAGTGGTCAGTTCAAATCTAGCCATTACTACTTAGACTCATTTATATGACTGTGAATGTACATGTAGGTAACACTGTTGTCACCCACCTATCTGCTGTGTAACAGCATAGCTGGGGATTCCTCTTATAAGACCTTCTGTCCATTTTTCACAGCGAAATGCTTTGCTTAATACTGATGATGCTATCTGATGAAATTTGCCTTTTCTATTAGTAATTCTAAGCATTCTTCTCTAGTGCAATGAAATGAGACAATGTTCTGTATGCTGTTGCCTTAGTAAGCTGTGAGTTCAAATATGTGATTATTTACACACTGTGCATGATTAGGGGGTCTACTGTCACAGTGATGACTGCATTATGCATCACATATGGGTATAGCTAGCATCATGTAATATTGTGTGACAAACAGACATTTTACATTACTCTTTTAACCAAATTACAGGCACACATATTCCTTGTAGCAATAACATGATGCCTTTGTATACCCACATATCTCACAACTGTAGTTGAACTTCTACCATGGCACATTCATTCTTTTCAAAATCAAGTAGCTTCTGTGGTCACATAGGTAGGAATTCAAAGTGAATGACTATAATCATTGTGTGTCAGTATACTGTTATGTATGAATGACATCCACCACAGTTGTAATGTGTACCATTACTGTGGGAGAAGCCTCCACTATCCCTTTTACCTCAAGCAGCTGGTGTGTGTGTGTGTGTGTGTGTGTGTGTGTGTGTGTGTGTGTGTGTGTGTGTGTGTGTGTGTGTGTGTGTGTGTGTGTGTGTGTATACATGTGGCTCTAGTGTCAGGTAAATATGACTTAGCAACTGGAGAAACTTTTAAACTGGGAGAGGTCTCCTGGCTCCCCTTATTCCTTTTTTAACTTAAACATCTTCTCTGCATCACACTGATGAGGTCATCCTTTCATGAGTGCCTTCTCTCACTATAAAAATCTGACTTCTCCTGTGGTGCTTGTGGTTAATAAAGTATTTCCTAGAATGCATAAATTAGTAAGTAGGTGGTTTGAATATGACAGTGGTAAACTCATCTGTATGGGTGTGCACATGTGTGTCCCAGTGCCACATACATATAGCGTCAACAGAATTGGTGCATGTACTTCCCCCCCCAAAGGAAACATTTAAGCTGGCAGAGGACTCCCCCATTGCCTTGTCCCATTTTTGACACACTTTCTCTGCAACACACTGATGAGGTCATCTTTCATAACTGCACTCTCTCTCTGTATAAAAGACAGCCTTCTCATGTTGCACAAGGAGTTAATACAGTGTTCTCTAGATTGTGCAAAAAGATAGATATGTGGTTCACATCCAAATGTAAACTCGTGTGTGTGTGTGTGTGTGTGTGTGTGTGTGTAAGCGTCAACTACATATAGTTTCGTCAACAAAAGTGCTGTATTTACTTCCACTCAGGAAAAATATTTAAACTGCCAGTAGAATCTCCCATCCCTTATTCCATTTTAAAACATCTCTGCAGCACATTGATGAGATCATCATTTTGTTACTGCACTCTCTCACTATAAAAGATTTCTCCTGTGGCACTTGTGATTAACACAGTGTTCTCCAGATTGTGTAAATAAACAGGTAGGTGGTTTGAATTCAGCTTTGCTTAAATAGTGTGACTAACATGTACAGTTGGCATAATCACAACACCTGTTATGTACACTTCCACTTTGAAGACATATTTTCAGTGGCAGAGGGATACCCTATAAATTTCTAGCATCTCCATGCAAAACCCAGTTTTGGCAACACACTGATTACATTATATTTTCAATTCTGCACTACCTCAGAGTTGTAACACAATGTATCACGTGGTGCTGGCTGTTGATACTGTACTCTATAGACTGTTTAACTAGACAGGTAGGTGGTTTGAATCCAGCACTGACTGTCAACTGTGAGTGTGTATTTCTCTCTGATCACAGGTGTAAAACAACGCTGTGCTTGTGATTAAGGCAATGCTGTTTAGCTTGTGATGTTAAATGGTCAGTTCAAATCCAGCCATTACTACTTAAACTCATTTATATGACTGTGAATGTACATGTAGGTAACACTGTTGTCACCCACCTATGTGCTGTGTAACAGCATAGCTGGGGATTCCTCTTATAAGACCTTATGTCCATTTTTCACAGCGAAATGCTTTGCTTAATACTGATGCTGCCATTTGATGAAATTTGCCTTTTCTATTAGTAATTCTAAGCATTCTTCTCTAGTGCCATGAAATGAGACAATGTTCTGTATGCTGTTGCCTTAGTAAGCTGTGAGTTCAAATATGTGATTATTTACACACTGTGCATGATTAGGGGTCTACTGTCACAGTGATGCTGCATTATGCATCATATATGGGTATAGCTAGCATCATGTAATATTGTGTGACAAACAGACATTTTACATTGCTCTTTTAACCAAATTACAGGCACACATAATCCTTGTAGTAATAACACAATGCCTTTGTATACCCACATATCTCACAATTGTAGTTGAACTTCTACCATGGCACATTCATTCTTTTCAAAATCAAGTAGCTTCTGTGGTCACATAGGTAGGAATTCAAAGTGAATGACTATAATCATTGTGTATCAGTATACTGCTATGTATGAATGACATCCACCACAGTTGTAATGTGTACAATTACTGTGAGAGAAGCCTCCACTATCCCTTTTACCTCAAGCAGCTGGTTTCCAACAAAGTCATTTGCATAGGTGGAACCTCACAGTTGTGTTAAGACTTCCACTGCAGAGTGTGTGATTCATACACATTTCATTACCCTGTGGACTTAAATAGACTGCTGTTCAATTCCAGAAAAGGACAACATTATGTGAGTGTACTGATGTGACACAAACACCATTGCATTAAGTGATTTCTATTCTTATTTTTATGTTGGACAACTTTCAACACATTTGGTGATTTCATTGCAGTGAAACAGGTGTTTTGGGATTCTTGTGGTAAGACTGGTCCAGTGGCACATGCATTGAGTACTGACTTGTATAGCATATACTGACGTGTTGTTTGAACTCTGTGAAGAATGTGTGTACCAAACAATGTTGAGGGAAAACACTGGCTTGACCAAGCAGCATTGATATTGGACTGTTCACAGTTGTATGAACATTGACATAGGGCCTCCTTTTCATCAAAAGTCCTTTTTTACTTCGCACCTTGATTTCTGTTATTTGAAATAAGCTCCATTACTATCTCCTGTGGCTGATGCAGCCAAAACACAGCTCTGTAGAATGTATGACTGACAGAGGTTTGAATCTGGTAACATCTGTCTGTCGCATAACTGTGCCAGACAGGAGTGGCTTATGCAAAGAAAGTAGTTATGGCACAGTTAGAGTCACATTTTTAAGGACCCACACTTACGTAAAGAGGGTAACTGTACTACAGTTCTATGCAAGGTTTGCACAGCAAAATTGTCAGTACACAGCTGCAGAAAGTAACATTCCATATTCAAACAAAATCATGGTAGTACATGTGGACAATTAGCTGTATTTGACTGTATGCAAATGAGCCAGGCAGTAATTATACAAGTGGACCTAGCAGTTTAGTGTAGCTTGGGCAGGTAGTCAAGTCCACAGATGAGCATACTTAAATGTGGGGAAAACAATCCCTAGTGACCATGAGCAATATAGCATAACCTCATGGGAAAAAATGAGAACTCAGATCACTATTTCTAAACATAAAACAGTGCTTGCAGCAGCTGGGATGCACATGCTACTCTGTCCCTCAACAGGACAGCACAAAGTACTTCAAATATCTAAGTAGCCATGTGTTGTTTGCTATTTTAATGCTATGGTGCCAAATATGAGGGCACTTGGTGAATTCATGAAAGGGAAATAAGGAATACATATGAAATTAGGATACAGGAAAATGCAAACTGATGTTTACACATAAAAAAAGTTGTAAACCTTAGTTCTTGTTGTTCTCCACTGAATGTATAGTCTATGTACTTTGTATTTCAACACTGCATGTCACCACTTGTATTCTTTGTTTATATACTTTCTTGTAAATAATTCATTATTGTGTAAACTGGAGCTTGTGTCCTTGGGTCTTCACTGAAAATGGGCCATTTGGCTGAGCTGGACTAACCTGGTTAACAAATGTCAACTAAATGAATACATAAAATAAAGGAGTGTGCATAATGGAGAAAAGGTGGGAAACTTTTTTTTCTAGGATAGGGCATTATTTTCAGTTTTGCTGGGGTGAAGAGAAGAGAGGAAAGGGTAAAAGGGAAAATGGGGTAGGAAAGGAGGATAAGAGAATGTAGAGGAGTCAGTTAGGCAAACACATGGCAGCACGGACAAATAGATACAGAAATGCACAAACTGGATAGGGAACTACTGGAATGATGAGTGGAGGCTGGATAACTGGTTGTCAGGTATTAGTGGACAATGCACATGGTATGAGGTAGAGCACAAGATGAAGAAATCACACAAAACTACAAATCTGTACAAGCAGTTATTATGTCACCCTTAACCCAGTCTAGACAGATATTAGATGGATCCCTCACCATGTGATGCCAACTAACTGCCAACTTTAAAGCTAACAGTTTCACCACCATTACCTTAGCTGCTATCTTTATCCCTCCAGGGAATAATATTCCTATCCTGGAAAATATTCTTGCCTAGTTCACTCAACACTTTCCTAATGAAACTATCATTTTAGGGGATGTAAACATTAATTGGTTAACTCTCTGCACACCAAACTCAACAACATCTATTAACTTACATGGTTTTACACAACTTATCTCCACTCCCACCCATATCAATAAATCTCACAACTCCAGCTCTCTTATTAATTGGATACTAGTTTCAGAACCCCATAAATATCATAACCCGACTACCCTCCCTGACTCTCTGAGTGACCACTCCCCAGTAAAAGTCCTTAGACTCTCCCCCCATTACTCTAAGCATCATAGATAAATAACCTGCTGCAAACTAACTGATGTTTACCCTAACACATTTAATACTCTCCTTTCTAGGATAAACTGGTCTCACCTAACACAACTCCTCCTAGATGATGCTGTCCACTCATTTAATACTATCTTCCTAAATATTCTGAACTCTCTTGCACTCTTTCATACTATACGAGTTAAATCTAAGATATCCCCATGGCTAACTAATGCCACTCACTCTCTGATGAAAACTAGAGACAAAATGTGGAAATTGTGGGTAAAAGCAAAACTTCCTATCCACCTGCAAAAATATAAAGAACTTAGAAATCTAACAAAAAAGCATATCCACAAAGACAAAAATCACTTTTACTACAATGCCCCATGTGCACAAAAACTAATCCCAAAAAATTCTGGAACTCCATCAATCAAATTTTGCACCCTGGGAACCCCTGTTCACCCAAACCCTGTCCTACTAATACTCCAGAAGAAACAGCCAACATTTTAACTCTTACTTCATTGAATCTATCTCTAAGATGTTAAACTCTATCCCTTCTTCAACCAATCCTGCTAAGTTTCCTGCTATCTCTCCTACTACAAAGGCTTCCAATATCTTCTCCCTACATCCTGTTTCCACCAAATATATTAAATCTCTACTCTCTAAACTAAAACCATGCTCTACCTCCACAGATAATATCACTTCCTATTTCCTTCAAGTTGCAGCTGACTCTCTTGCTATCCCTGTATCAATATTGATTAGCCATTCTATCACTGAATCCAAGGTTCTCTCAACTTGGAAACCATTTTATACTCTACCTATACACAAAGGAGTTAACTCCTCTGAAATCTCTAATTTCAGACCTATTGCTATACTCTCTCCTCTTTCTAAAGTGCTTGAAAAATGCATCCATTACTAAGTACTCCAACACCTCCTACAGGAAACTCTGCTTACACCCACACAACACGGCTTTCACCCTATGCACAGCACCACTACTGCCCTATTATCTTTTATTAGTACTATCTCTTCAGCCAGAGATAATAAGAAACTTGTTTCCTGTCTATTCCTGGGCCTATCAAAAGCTTTTGATACTGTGTCTCAGCCCCTTCTCCTTAATAAGCTAACTGACCTCAACTTCTCTACCGCTACTGTGGCCTGTTTTCTAGCTATCTTTCTGACTAACTTTAGTCTGTGAGATGGCAGTCTGCTCTCTCCTCTCCCATCCCAGTCAAAATGGGTATCCCCCAGGGATTCATTCTTGGCCCATTGCTTTTCAATATCTTTACTCATCACCTCTATACTTCTTGCTCCCTATCATTCCTTGTACAATACACTGATGACTCTACACTTATCACTACTGCTGATACCCCCACTGGCCTCCTCAATGCCACCCAGACTTCCTTCAACTCAGTAGAAACTTGGCTTGCTAACAACCAGCTTTTCCTAAACCCTAAGAAAACTAAACTTTTACTTTTTCTTCCCCAAAATTGTATCCATCTTAAATCAACTTTCTCTGTATTATCTCTAAATAACACTCTTATTGATGTTGAAAGAAAACTCCTAGGTGTCACCATTGATGACCATCTCAAGCATGACTTGCATGTAAATGACTGCATAAGGAAGACTCACCAAAAACTCAGCCTCCTCTACAGGAACAGCAAGTTCCTTACAAATAAAGCTAAGGTAACCCTCACTCAAGCCTACCTCCTACCTAACCTATTATATGCCTCACACATTCTAACTAATCTCAACTCTTCCCTCTTATCTAAACTTGAATCAACCTATAACAAGGTGGCTAGATTTGCAGCCCATCAAACATATAAATCTCATCATTGTCTCTCTCTTAAACACCTAAACTGTCTAGAATTCCCATCAACTCCAGATTATTCATACCATCTTATATCAGTCATCTTATTGTCCTAATCTGTCTCCTCTCATCTCCCTACACACTCCTAATAGGCCTGTCCGCACCACAGACCAGGATCTAATGAAATTTACAAACCTAATTCAAAAACTGGCTGCAACCTATATAGTTTCATTCCTGCCATTTCCTGGAACAAACCGTCATTCACAATTAGGTCTATTATACAACCAAACCAGTTCAAAACAGCAACCAAAGAATATTTGAAAAGCCGCTGGACCTATCCTTGTACTCACCCTCCATGGCATACCTTCCTTCACATTAACTGCATGCTGCCTGTTCTGTATCCTGACTCCTCCTTACTCTTAGTGCTATTGAATTTGTATTATTACTTTATTGTTACACCTGCATGATTTTTTTATTACTACTGTATGCAAGACAATTTTTTTTTAGATGTTTTCAAGTTATTGTTTATTTGGCCTAGAATCTGTATATACTATTTGAGATGTTATACAATTATTGTTTACATTATTTGAAATGTATCTTTCTCTGGAGCTTTTCTCCCCGGGCCTCCACTGAAAAACAGCTATCAGCTCAGTCGGACTAACCCGGTCAACAAATGTAAAATAAATAAATAAATAAATGTGTGGATGATAATGTGGACCACACCCTTCCATGGTGTCTATTTGAAGTGGCTGTCCACTTGAGCAAAACTACTATTTGCTTCTGGAGTTTTTTACTGTGAGCAATATATATGTCCATTGATCATTTCACAGCAGGCTCCAAATCTTGTTCCAGAAGTGGCAGGATCACTAATGCCCCTGCTTTATTGATCATTGTCCCTATCCACATGTCTGCATGTTGACCTTCCCAACTGAGTGGCTTGTCCACTGCCTTCAACTTTCTAAAATGCTGGTCATACTATAGCAACACATTACCACCTCACAATTGCTATGCTCCCCTTATAGTCAAAAATATGCCAAAAGAGAAGACCATGGTTAGGGTCCTTTACCAAAACTAGTGAAATAAAATAAATAAATACCAACATTCCATTATTTCATGATGTATAACTAACCTTAAAAGGTTTCATTATCCCAAAAGAATTCAGTCCAGTTGAGATGGCCTTAGATCACAGAGCTTCTGCCTCCATGAACTGCTGTGCCTCATCCACATCTATCATCTCAGTTATATCTACAAAGTCCTCCTCTTTTCCTTCACTGTCATTGTGAAGCAAAAACCACAACCTGACAACAACCTGTCTCTCCCTTCCTTCTGCATCATCACTAGATTGTACTGAAACCATTCTCAGACAGAGAAAATGTACTTCCTACTGTGGACCATGAAATCTCACAGTCAGTTCCCCTGATCCCTCCACATCATGCCCCTCGCACCTGCCTGCTTCTGGACAAATGTAGTTGCTCTCAACGATCCCTGCAGCCTAGCAGCCTCTGTCTGCTTTAGGCCTGATCTCAAGCCTGACAAAACAGTATTCTGAACAATCTGTACTTCAGAAAACACAAGTAGCTAACCATGCTCAACTAAATCTCTCTCTATCTCTCTCTGTCATTTTATTTAATTATTTAGTTATGAAAAATGAAAGCAAAGACCCTCAGCATGTAGAACCCTGACTCCATACCCGTCTGCCGGATATACCAGCATAGAGAATAAGGCACAATGTCAAACCCACCCTCCCAGCTGATTCAACCTACCCTTTATAGCCTTTCCTGTATTGACAACTCCCATACTCTTACTGCAAGAAATCTGGATCTAACCAAAATAACAGGCAAAGACATATCCAACATTAGGGACAGCTTTCAATTTTTGCTCTTTAAAAATTAAAAAAAATAATAGAATGAGAATTGAGTTCATTAGCATGCCTTTTGTGAATGATATGAAATCTAAAACTCAAACCAATGTCTTTTAGTGAAAACAATATTCAATGCTTTGCCATAAAACTGCACATTTCATGCAGAACAGACTTAAGCATGAGACAAATTCTGTGTAGTCTGCAAAAATCTATGCAGTTGAAAATCATGCTTGCAATAAATCTTTATTTCCTTTTTTTCTCTTTATGGTGTAACTCAGCAACTAATTCACCTATACAACTCTCATAATGTACCTCTCAATTTTGTTACACAAGAATCCTGAACGTTGCCACAATCAATGCAGGAGCAACAACTCCGGTAAGGGACATTTTAAATATTACTTCAGTGCACTTAAAGTCCAATAGTAAGACATTTTGCAAATGCAAACATTTATGACAATAATAAATACTCAGTTCTTAAATATAGCCTTACTTATTAGTTGTAATCCTCATCAGTTTTTCAGAAATTATCTTTTCAGTCAGTCAGCAAAATATAAGGCAATCTTTAAGTCAATGCACAAGGACTAGCAACTGCAAGGAAGTTAACCTCTGTCATTGCCTATATACATGAATAATTTATTTATAGCAAATTATACTGCACTGAGCAGAGCAGTCCCAAAAAGATTTATTATTGTAAGATATCGCAAATCCATTAACATTGGAAATGTGAAGCTGGCAGTTAACCAATTTAAAATCTTCAAGGTAAATGGATAAACTATGTGAAGGCAGTCAGGGGTGAACTGTGAGGAAGAAGACTTCCATACCCACATCTACACCTCTTATTTCTTCTCTCTCTCTTTTATGTAATTCATAGTAAAATTCATTGGTGCTATTTTTTTTTTTTTGCATGTGATGTTTTCTTACCACCCGGGTTCCTAAAGGCTCTTCTGTGAAATAGGACCACTTGAGCCAACCCACCCTCCCATTGATGTCACCCATAGCAATGGCTCCCCAGCCCAGCCCCAAAGTCTGTCAGTTGAGCTGATCCAACCACCACTATGTGACATCCAGTAGCAAAGCCATGAAGCACACAGCAGCAAGGAAACATGCTGCTGTGCCCTTGGAGACTACATTGTTGCTTACGGATATACATTTTTACTATGTTTCACTTTTTTTCTTAATTGGGAAATGGTCACATTCTGATTATGCTGCCTCAACAAATACCCCATGGACCTCCAATGTAAACAAACACCAGATGTTACATCCTCCTAATTTATATGTATGCATGTGTGTGAGTTTGTGTGTTTGTGTGCGTGTGTAAATGCATATGAAGATACAGTTCTGTATCAAAAGTGTTAGGGAAATCCAAGAAGGGATTGAACATGACTACATTGCTGCCTCCTAGTCCTACTCTGCAGCCACCCACACCGTCAATTAAATGCACCACCCACCTAAACTCCACACTGCCCACACTGACAGCTGTTAAGCTTCACTGAACTCCAGGCAGGCCATGCTTTCTGACACTATGCTACACTACACAACAGACTGACACTCAATGAACCTTGTTCCTTGTTACATTGTTCTTGATCCAGTTCCTACTAGGCCCATCTCTAAGGTCACTCGGACACTATCTGGCTGTCGCTGTTCACAAAAATTACAACAAAGGGAAATGGCACTCCACTGCCAACTCTTAAATACTCTCTCCATCTAGACTAAATGTTTTTCCTTGCATGATTTCCTCTCCTTCCTTTCCCTTAACCATGCCAACAAGACATCTGTGCAGGCATTCATAGACAAGTAAGTCTACCTGAGGCCAACAGGCCTTATCTGATATCTTGCAGCCTGGAGAATTTAAGAAAGCATGACGACTTAGAAAATAGATTGATCCAATTAAATGTAAGAGTAATTGGATTACCAGTGAATGATCCAGACAATGGCTTAACAATTGTGTTTGAAAAATGAATGTACCCATGAAAATATTTAAATTCTCACATTGACAGAGCACATGGAGTAGGACTCAACTCCAGGAATGGAAGTTACTCAGACATAGCTTTTTCTTTTTTCTTCGTGTAGAGCAAGGAGCTGTCTTAAATAATAGTATACATTACTCTGGTGTTCATGTTAGAATATACCAAATAGAATTTATTGCTGACTACTAATAAAGTTTACAAAGAATGACATAGACACTAGAAGATGCAGGTACCAACATCAACAAATGGCAACTGAAACAAAACCTGTATACCCAGCTATGACTGCCATGTGGAAGATTGACATTAGAATATTATTAAAAATCAGAAATGGAAGCAGTACCCAACATTGAGAGATGGCAAAGAATGAGAACACTGTATAAATCATTTAAGTTAGAGGAAAAGTTCTCCAAGATGGAAACAGAACTAGAAATGACCATGCCAAGATTCATCCATTATACCTCCACCCTAGAGATGACAAATGGTTACTACCTAAATAAATGTATTATATTTCTGACTTTTATACAGTATGAATTCCCAGAGATAAACTGTTTTGTCTGTAGTAAAATAAAGGTTTGTTGTCACTCTCCAGTATGCCCAAGGGAAGGAGATTACTATGGAAACTAGGCCAAGATACATCAGAAACACTGATGACTATATTTATTTATATTCTCTGCCTTGGTGCCTTCCAAGCTAAACAGATTCTGTTGTAATTGATTTCCATAATAGCAAATCTCTGGTTCCATTTCTTTAGTGTGTTCCCCAATGCTGCAACTCACTGAAATGTGAGAGGGTCAGCAGTAAGAAAACATGGAGATCACGGATGTTGCCAGCATGCTCCGACAGCTTTGTTTATGCCCCTAAGGTTGTGGGAAAATTATCTGAAAATGTTAAGTAGTTTAAACAAGTTTTAACATGCAGAAAATAAGTCAGGATAAATTCTACATGTAGACAACCAGCCAATAATGAATATGGTCCTCTTCATGTTGGCAGTAATAGAAATTACATTCAGTAATACATCACAAGTGACTTTCTTCAGCATATAAGACTAACAACATCAGAAATAACACAATGTGGTAAAATATATTGACATATTTCAGGGGTAGCACAAGCAATAGCTCACAATTTCAGTTTAAGGTTGAGAAAAATTAACAATAATTAAATGATGTGGACCACCACCAGATTAAGTGTAATCAAGGTAACATTAAAATATTATACGTGTATTGTTAAGTTATTTATGCAAGTTGAGTTGTCCCAGGGAGTAAATTACACTGATCACTTGCAGCTAGCATGATCAGACACAGTGCTTAACGGGTGATGATATATAAATTGTTTACAAGTAATCTCAGCAATATAGTAGTCACCATGGCTGATAAGGGTGGAGGGAAGGATTATTCTGTAGAAGCACACCAACAGTTAAATGATTTCAGATTTTACACTAAGTTGGACTGAGGTCTAACGGAGTTTTTTAAAGAAGTGGATGACTTTTTTGAGTATTGAGTAAACTCTGGGGTCATTTCAGACTCATTGAGAAAGACGTTGGTGGTGGAACATCCAAAGTTTCAACATGTTTATATCCTGTCTAAAGTTCATAAAAACAGCCAAAATCCCAAAAGACAACTAATAGTGTCAGAGTGAGGTTCATTGACAGAACAATATTCTATGTTCCAGAAAATTCCTGTAAACCACTTTTATCATCAATTCAGGTCAACAATTAAAGACACCATAGAGTTTCTTCAATTAATTTTCAGAGGTGCAAGTTGAATAACGGTGCTATTTGTGTACTCTGGATGTAAAAATGGCATTAAAGCTTTGGTTTAACCATTGTGATACATAGCCAAGTGAATTCAGTGATTTTTTACTTCAACTGACAGAGCTAATTTTGTCAAAAATATGTGGTTTATTTTGAGAAGAAATGTTTTTTTTTATAACTGGAAGGTACTGCCATGGGTGCAGCCTTTATACAACTGTATGCAGACCTCTTTATGGGTATTTTAAGGATCCAAATAGTTCTATTAGTAATAACAACAGTTCTTTCAGCTTATGGATATATGATGATGCTACCTTGATGATGTGTAGTTGATTTGGAAGGGCAACTTGAATAAACAACACATTTGTGAACTATTTGAATGCTAATACCTTTGGTATCTAATTTGTAGTAAAAGCAGAGTTATTGATTACAGATTTCCTTAATGTTATGGTTACCAAAATGGTAGCTGGAACATTGCACAAAGAACTGTGCAGAAAGTTTTTCAACAAGAACTCTATTTTAAACAACACTAATTGTCACCCCTATACACACATTTTTAGTAATTTCCCCAAATCAGAGTATTTACAGATAAAATGCATTAGTAGCAGCAAAGAGGCACATACAGTAGCAGCTAACAATTTAGGATATAGATCATTGTTAGAGGTAATAACAAAATTGTGTTTGATGAAACATAGGCAATGGTTGATGCATTGAATGGAACAGAGGTCCTACAATATCAGAATAATAAAGGGAAACAAAATTCTAACATTATTAGATTTACCACCACTTATGGAATGAACACTTTTCTTATTAAACAGATTATTAATGTATTTTGCTCAGTGCTTCTTAGCAATCCAGTTTTAGCAAATATCTGCTTGGTTACTGTAAATTTAGTCACAGAAGGGGCAGCAATATTGGACAGTGTGTATCTGGTTATAAAGTTGATGAAAAAATAGACAGGCATAGTGCAGAAAATTGGATTTAGTCCCTGTTGGCACTGTATTTTATGTAAACACATTTTTAAGTGTAAATCTTTTTCTACATACTATTTAAAAAATACATTTGATATCAGCCAACATATAAAATGTGAAAGTAAATTTATTGTTTATCTTGCATAATGTACATGCAATGATTTTTATGTTGGACAAACCAACAGAATGTTTAAGGAATGTGTGAGTGGCCATTTAAGCGACATCAATTGTCCCAGGGACAGGAGTGTACTCCATAAGCATAAGAAGGCTCACCCTACAGCTATGTTTGTATTCACAGGAACAGATCGAATACAAATTTATGGTGCAGGTGGGATGCTGTAAAAACTTTTTAGATTCTAAAGAAAGGTTTTGGATACTCAGCACTGGTGCACCATATCAACCTGGTCTCAATGAATATCTAGAATTTGTATAAAGAAGAGAAAACCTGCATTAACCTAAACTAGACTGCTCTTGGAAGCTAAACTTTGTTGGGCTTGGTTAGCATTTGGATGAAAGACTGCTGGTAATGCTTGTTTTCATGCCATACTGCTTGGGTGTTTTGTAAATATTGCTTTGCATGCTACTGGTATTTATTTATTGCATAAGTTGTGGTATAATACAAAAGGAACCAATCATGTAATTTGCTTAGATACTAGTTTCAATGAACATCTATTATGTATACAAAGAATAAAAAACAAATGAATTGTCATATTACATTGAATGAACCTTATCTTGCTCAGTGTTGGATGTGGTTAGTATTTTGATGGGATACCGCCAGGCAATGCTTCTTTTTATGCCATACTGGTTCTGTATTGTTTTATGGTTTGCATCCTATTGGTGTTTATTTATCACATGATCTGTGGATAAAAAAGTGCATATGAAAGGAAGTGATTGTTTCATGAGTTTACATATTGATGAAGTCTGTACAAATGAAACAAGTTTATCTCTCTTTTCCAACTGCACAATCCAATTAATGTTTGTTTTTTTATCACACCACAGTTCTATTTTATTTTGTTTTTGCATGAAATGTGTTTTTTTCTGTGCACCTGGTATATGACATTATTCTGTGCAATATTTTTGGATAGATAAATATATAAACACACACACACACACACACATATATATATATATATATATATATATATATATATATATATATATATCTACACATATACATGCATGCATATTTATGAACATGTATATATCAAGATCAGTTGGCATAATGGTTAAGGTCTTTACCTGTCATGCACAAAGTTCAATCGTAACTATGGGTAATGCCTGTATGGAGTTTGCTTGCTCTCCCTGTGTCTCTATGGTGTTCCTCCCACCTCCCAAAAACAAGCTGAGTGCTTCTATCTCAAACTCGCTTAAGAATGGAGTTGTGGACAGCAACACAGACTCTAGATGGTACCCTGTATGGGGAAGAGTTGTATAAAGCAACATGGATCACAGACTGGGCACTATGTCAGGGTTAACCACTTGAAGGTGTAAAAAGAGGCTATAGGTGATTTGGTTGAGTTGATAATTGTTGCCAAAAATGGGCATGGGTGTTTTCTGATGATAAAGTCGGCTGAGGACCTGGCCTACTACGGCCTATACCAGGGACCCTTGCTAATGGTGGGAGGGGTGTTTTCCTATTGGCCAGAATTTGCCTGCTATAAACCCCAACAGCCATGAATCATTAAGCTACTAGTTGGATGGTGACCAGTTGCCTAGCTTGGGTTATGTAGGAGAGTTCTGTTTAGTGAAGGCCAGACTTAAAACCAATCAATGATTGTTACATCCAATGTAGGTTCACAGGCAGGCTGTAGCTTGGAAGGGGATGACAAGTTGCTAAGAAAGAGGCTGGATATCCTATGTATCCGGGAGGCAAGATGGAAGGGCAGTGCAGCAAAGCTAATTGGATTGGGATCCAGAGTCTACTACTCAGGAGGGTGACAGACTAGGAGAGTCTTCAGAAGACAGTAAGGGATGTCATCAGACTTATGGACAGATTCATGGGAATCAGACTGCAGTGTAAGCATAAGGCACTGTTCATAATCTCAGCATATACTCTACAACAGGGTTGTGATAGTGAGGAAAAAGAGTGCATTCAGACAGCATTTGTAGGACCTACTATTTACAGCAGGACAACATGAATTGGCATTGACAATGAGTGACTTGAATGCACACATTGGGGCATACAGTACTGGATATAAAGACTGCCTGGGACCACATGCATGGGACAACAGGAATAAAGAAGAAAAGGCCATTCTAGACTTCTGTCTGACAAATGGCTTGACGGTGGCCAATGCATGGTTCTGCGAGAGAAACAGTCACAAGGTTGCATACAAGAATGGTGAAAATGCAACTCAGCTAGACTTCCTACTAGTAAGGAAAGGGCATTGGGGTAGAATAAGTGATTGCAAAGTCATCCCCAGTGCAACAGTCAGCCACCAAAATTAACACCTGCTTGCCACAATCATCTGCAAGCAGAGGTCTGAGAAGGCTCTAAGGTCAACAGAAAAAGGCTGAATACCTGGAAGTTAAATGGAGAGAAAGCACATACATTTTCAGGGCTCTAGCAACTCAGTAAAAAGAAATATACATTTTTTATTATTTTTCAAATAAATGAAACTGAAGAAGAATGGATTTGGAAGCCAGGGCCTTACTTATAGTTGTGCCACATAGAAGGGCCTTCTTACTACCATGGTATATGGTAATCAAAGTTCAGGTTACTGTCATTCTGAGTTCCCAAGTCCCTTACCACTAGGTCTACTCTTAGCAGAGTGCTGTCAAGATTGTAATTTGCAGGAGTTGCTGTCTTCGCAAAGGGTATAATTATGCTTTTTTTTTTTTTTTTGCATTTAGTTTTAGGCCATGGTTCTGGCACCAATTTGGCACCAGTTATTTGTCTGTGTCAGACCCACTTGAATGATATCTACATCTCATTTTTCCCTTGCCAACACCTTGGCTATGACCAGATTCAACAGGTACTGAAGCTGCAGTAGTCACACTTCCCTGCACAATGTCATTGCCCTCCACCTGTCCTATATCTGTGGGGTCAGTGGACTGGGTAGGCATAGGCCTACTAGCTGTGTCCGGGGAAAAAGAAAGGGGTGGCTGGATGTCAACCTCTGTATCGGATTCAACCTTTGCACCCACTGACTGTGCTTCAGTTTTATCACCATCATCATCAGCGTCTGATGAGACACTGACATCGGGTGGCACAGGACCCGCACTCCCACTGTCATGATCACCAGCCTAAGGATATTGGCACTCCTAGTAGATGTGCAGACTAGCAGTTCAACAGTATTTGGAATGTCAAAATCCAGGAATCTTTAAGCCTGCATACACATGGCTGTGCATCTATCTCAGTTTATGGAGGGATAGTTGAAATCACCCATGAATATGGAGTCGGGCTGAATTGTGGTTGACTGCAGTACATTGACGTACATGGTATGGTTATCCTGGGTCATAGATAGGGACCTAGCAAAGATATGTTATTGGACTTTAACTAAGGTTAGTTTGACAATGAATAGCTGAAGCATGTCATATTGTTTGCCCAGTCTTGAGGTGTGCTAACTTTTTATGTTGATTGATACACCTCCACCTATTGTCCCCTCTTGTCCAGTTGCTTGTCTAAAGGTGTGGAGGGCATTATAGCCTTGTGCTGACCAGATGTTGTCTGTGGCTTTAAACCAACTTTATAGATGCTTACAGGAGAAGTAGACAAGTATATTGGGCTTTCGTTACAGCAAAGTCATGATGTACAAGACACTGAATTAAAGGATTAAGTCAAGTATGAAAAGTATACTAGTCAAAAAATAACAAAGTGGGATTACAGGTAACTTTTGTAATTAGTAGAAAAGAAGAGGATGTCTCATGTCTTTAATGTTGTTAGGGAAACATATGAGGAATGTTTACAAAGTGAGAGGGCTTACTATTTATTCTGTTGTGTATGAAAAGTAGTGGAAGAATATGTGTGGAAAGGGTATGCTACAGAACTACAACAAGTCACAAGGGATCAGCTGCCAAAATGTAAACTGCCTGAAAGTAAAAGAGCAGAAGTGGAATGACAGATAGAATACGACATATAAAAAAGTGCTAAAGCATATTAGAAAATAGGCTCAGAGAATCAGTGATTCCCAATGGAAAACTGACTTTCCAAAGGGAGGAGTTTTGATGTACAGGGAAAGATAGGTGAAACAAAATGCACCTTTTCTCTCATGAAAAGGATGCACTAAGTTTTAAATCCTTCAATGGAACTGCTATTATATTTCCCTTGCTAACTCAGGCTCTTAAAATACCTTGGTTAGTGTGTTCTACTCATGACCTTAACATCTCTATGGATAGTTCTGCTTCCCCTGAAGGGTTTGCATTTTCAGCTGTTGCACCTACATGTCATGAATATATTAACGGTATTAATGATTTTCCACTGTCTGCAAGTGATGATGTACAGAATTTGTATGAGAATAATATCATTTATTCTTAAAATGGCTTCAATATTTTAACTACAGTAATTTAGAGATTTCTGATGTCTGAAAGGCTTTATGTTTGTGACTACTAGAAAAAATTACACTGCTTGAACAAAAACTGTTCACTAGGAAGTTTAGTTTAGCTTCCTATTTTCAGAACAAGGAGAAAAAAAAATTCTAGTAACATCAATGGATGGAGCAGTTTTGCTACATGCAGTACCTTGGTTCATCCCTCCCAGGCTGCTGTCACCCTGTTTGAAAGGTTGTGTTTAAACAATATTCGAACTAGCACACACAAAAAGGATGATTGTTGTTACAGCATAATTAAGGATGAAAGACAACTTCTTCATGATTTAGTGGGTTAAAAGGACATCAGGATTATTACGCCCGGTAAGTCAGGTGGCTTGGTAATCATCAGCAACACAGGCTATTCATGTAAAATGTTTCAACAGGTGGACAGTGGTCTCACCTCCAATAACCACATCGCCACAACAATCAAGAAATCCTTCTGTGTGGCACACCTCATCATTAAGGGCTTTTCATCCAGAAAAAAGGAGGTCATTGTCCCACTGCTCATCCCTCATTAAACCCATTATAGAGTACAATGCCCCATTTGGTATGTACCTCACAAGACATCTGCAACAGCTGGAATGGCCGCAGAAATACCTCACTAAAAGAATCACAGGCCTAAAGCAGATGTCTTATGCTGACCATCTAAAAAAACTCCAGCTATAATCTGTGGCATATTGTCTGCTCAGAGGCGATCTCTGCTTAACATACAAGGTCATGTCAAACCCTGAGCTATTGGACATGCTCCACTTAAAGAAATCCCAATCCCTTAGAGCCACACATTCCAGGGATCTAAACCTTGTCATCACAATGAACAAAACATGCTGGAGGGATAGGTTCCTGACCCAGAGACTCCCCATACTCTGGAATAGACTGCCCATACATATCAAGCAGAGCACCTCCTTGGCCCTCTTCAAAAGGCACCTTGATGATTGGATGGGAGATAGGAAATTCACCCCAGGGATCATGTCAGTCGCTCTGCTAGACAGAGGTCCAGGGAAGTAAATATTGTGGGAAGAAATATCCAGGGAATTGTTCTGGCTAGGCTTGTATAGGCCCTTGGGCTGATAGCCTAGTACCAACCTATGAACCTATGAACGTCTCAGTAACATTAAGCAGTATTGTAGGGTGTCTAGGAATGAGATTAATGGTGCTTATCACAAAATTGAGAATTTATTACCTGATATGATGCTGCATCATGCATTTACCCCACATATCTGTAGGTATTTATTAGCATAAAAGCCTGTGATACCCTTAATTTCTGGTATACCTAAAGTGCATAAAATGTAAATTACCCTCACCCCCTTCACCCCAAACTGTCTGCAGAGGTATCTTAATTACACCCTCTGACAGTTTACCTTGATAGAAGACTGAAGGCATTCTTTGATAACCACCCATATATGATGAAACACTCTTGGGACTTTTTAGGTAATTAAAATCAACAAGCTTTTTAAACTAACTGGATCTTTGTCATGCTAGACATGGTGAATTTGTTTTCTGTCATCTCACATATAAAAGGTTAGAAATGGTTCCATGAGGTCCTTCTAACATGTGATTTTTATTTCCAATATGGATATTAATGTTTTTATGGCACTTATGGAAAGTGTATTGGACAACAGTTTTATGTATTTTGACGAATTTCTTAAACAAAAGAGTGGAGTGGCTATGGGGCAGAATATGGCCCCATTTGCCAATCTAATGATGTGATACAGGGAACAGTAATATTTTTCAACTCTCCTTTTTCCAAATATTTTAATGTATATCTAAGATTATTGGATGACATTTTTATTCTTTTGGATTGGTTGTGAAGGGATACCAAAGGACTTTCTGGAATACATAGATGGGACTCTTTCTTTTTGGAAACTCACTCAGAGTATGTGCCATGAAAATTAAGCTACCTAGATATAACTATTGTCAAGAACATCAAACTGGGTGTGCTTGTTTTGACCATTTACAGGAAGTCCAGTTTCACTAATTCATATCTAAATTTTCAAAGTCACCATCCTTTCTGGCAAAAGAAAGGTTTGGTTTAAGGGCTGATGGTAAGGACTGCAATGATAATTTCAGATGGCAAATAACTTAAGAAGAGTTTTATTTGTATTATAAACAACCAATTTTTTATTTCTTTTTTTATCTTGGTGGGCAAGTGCACTTTAAACCTTTGCAATGTTTTAGTTATGTGGCTACTAAATGGATTATTTAAACCTGTGACATCTTGCAAAAACAGTTCTGATGAACTGATTATTTGGACAAAAGCTTAACTTTCATAAAATTCTTTATTTGTTTCACTACCTTCTGGAATTCCAGAGAGCTAACCTATATGACTTATGGCACTGGTGCATTTCATTTTGGTTCTTAGTTTATATGTAAAAAGAAAAACAAAACTGAACCAACATCAGTAAATGTAGTAATAGGAGAACTTAGAATTTGCAAGGCTCTGCTGTCTCCTTCTCCCTCTCTAACCATGGGGTTAGAGAGAGAAAAAAAAGTAACATCACATACTAGAATATATGTTTTTTGTGTGTGTGTGTTTGTGTTCATTTGTACATGTCTGGTTGTGGGATAGATTTATTCTAACAGAAATGTGTTGAGATACAATAATGGCATCTATTATTTATGCAAAAAATTACTCCATCACCGACATCTGAGCTATTCACAGTCAACAAAGTGAACAGGTGTTTGTGTGTGTGTGTGTGTGTGTGTGTGTGTGTGTGTGTGTGTGTGTGTGTGTGTGTGTGTGTGTGCGCGTGCTGGAGGACTGCAGTACTTTGTACTGTATTTATTTGACATCAATAATGCAAAATATATTTCTGTTGTTAATATAGAAAGCTATGTATATACGAATACTAGGGAAAGGCCTGTGTTCCATATCTTTTCCAGAAATTGCACAGTAAAGAGATAATTGTTATAGGTTAGATAAGTGTTGAATTGCTCAACAGAAAGATTTGTGGAACAGAAAACCTTAGAGAATGCATTTTATAGTGCAAGAGATAGAAAGATTTCTATAATAAGCCTGCATTACCAGGCTTCAATTCATACCACACCTTTCGGCCACCTAACCCAGAAAAAAGCATTAAAGGCAGAGGCGTGTCCATATTCATTAAGGATATCCACACCTCCAGGCTAGTTGCACAGCATAATGCATCTGAGATTATCCAAGTGTAACTAACTCTGGGCAAGACCGCAATCCAAATTGTAGCTTGCTACAGACCCCCCACCATGCCCCAGAATTCACACTCCTCATTTCTTGATACACTGGAAAGTATTAGGGTACAACCCAACACCCTAATAATGGGCGATTTCAACTACCCCACCATTAACTGGGAAAACTACTCATGTACCAACTCTTTTGCTCAACGTTTTCTAGAATTCATAAATTCCAACGCCTTGGATCAACTTATTCACACCCCTACCAGGGGCAGCAATATCCTAGACCTGGTCATTACCAACATGGGAAACCGGTGTTCCACACTAGAGGTCAATTCCTCATTGGTCAGATTCGACCACAAGCTAATCAGCCTAGACATCACATTCCAATTAGGGAAACCATCGTAAAAAACTTCTCCAAAGCCAGCTTCACACTTCTTAAGACAGATGTGGCAAACTTCATGACACCCATGCAGATGGACAATAGAGGTATGACTACCGAATCCTACACAAATGCACTTTATAAGCACTTGCATGAGTGCATGGATCATGCTATCCCTAATAGAACCAAGATGTTATCCTCCAAAAAAGGAAGCCAATCTGGTGGTCCTCTGCCATAAACAAACTCTACAACAGAAGAAAGAAACTGTTGCAAAAAAGAGTAAAATCCCATGACTGGAGGAACTCCCTGATCAACCTCAGTAAGAAGCTGAGATCCCTCATAAAATCCTCCAAAGCTAGTTATGAAAACAAAATTGCCACGGACTCTAAAGACAACCACAAAGCATTCTATAGCTATGTCAAGAATCTAAACGGGAACATTCAGATCTGCTCTGAGTTACAGCACAATGGCACTAAATATACAGAACCAACTGATATTGCCAACATCCTAGCAGATAGGTTCAGTGCTAACTTTACCCCCCTCTCACCCCCTAGAGGGCCCATCTCTATACCAGAAGAATGCAAAGTTCCTATAATCATGGCTGCACAGGTAAAAAACACACTCTCCAAAGCCAAGAACACAGCATCCATGAGACCTGACAATATCCCAGGCTGCGTTCTACATGAACTACAGAATGAACTGGCACCCTACCTAAGTACCATGTTCAATCATAGCCTCACCTCAGGCTTTGTATCCACTGAATGGCGCACTGCGACGGTTATCCCACTACACAAAGGGGGAGCCATGACGGACCCCCATTAGCCTGACGAGCCTGGTCTGCAAGGCCATGGAATGTATCATTGTGGAACTCATAAACAAAGACATTGGTAATCTCCATTGGACCCTACCCAGTTTGGATTTGTAAAAGGCAGATCATGTCTCCTAAACCTGATTGACTTCTTTGAAGCAGTCTCCAAAGCCATAGATGAGGGTAAAATGGTTCACACAGCTTATCTAGATCTCGCCAAGGCTTTCAACACCATCCCCCACTCTGGAATTATAGATAAGCTGACTAAACTAGGTATAAATCCCTATGTCAACAGATGGGTTCTCAACTGGCTCATGGACAGAACCCACACTGTGAAAGTAGTGGATTTCAAATCCGACATCAGACCAGTGACAAGTGGAGTACCACACGGTTCAGTCCTGGGTCCTCTCCTGTTTGGTATCTACTTCTCTGAAGTGCAGGCCAACACAGAAGGTCTTTGGCTAACAAAGTTTGCAGATGACTGCAAACTAGGAGCCATAATTGAAACTCCTAACAATGTGGGCAAACTACAAAAGGGCCTCACTGAGACAGATACCTAGTGTCAAAGCCATGGCCTGAAGCTCAGTGCCAAAAAGTGTATTGTTATCCACTTTGGTAAAAACTCTGTACCCATGAACTACCACATAGCTGGTAGTCTACTTAATGCTGAAAATGTGATAAGAGACCTTGGGACACAGGTGGACAGTAGTCTCTCCTTTGATAATCACATTGCCACAGTGGTCAGGAAATCCTTCTACATGGCTAATCTCATCACAAAAGGATTCTCATCCAGAAAAAAAGAGGTCATTTTTCCCCTCTACTCATCACTCATTAGACCCATTCTAGAGTACAACACCCCTTTTGGTATGTACCTCACAAGAAATCTACAACAACTGGAAAGACCATAGAAATACCTCACAAAGAGGATTTCTGGCCTCAAACAGATGCTCTATGCAGACCATCTAAAAAAACTACAGCTTTACTCCATCGCATATCGCCTACTCAGGGGCGATCTCTGCCTAACATACAAAGCTATGTCAGACCCAGAGCTATTAGACATGCTCCACTTAAAGAAATCCCAATCCCTCTGAGCTACACGATCTAGGGACCTAAACCTTGTCACCACAATAAACAGAACATGCTGGAGGGATAGATTCCTGTCCCAGAGACTTCCCATACTCTGGAACAGACTACCTGTCTATGCCAAACAAAGCTCCTCATTAGCACTCTTCAAGAAAAATCTTGATGATTGGATGGGAAATGGGAAATTCACCCCAGGGATCACTTCTGTGGCTCTGCTCGACAGGGACACAGGAAAACAATTTTCTTGGGTGGCGAAAGCCAGGGTACATTTTTTGGCTAGGCTTGTATGGGCCCTAGGGCCGATAGCCTAGTACCTACCTATGAACCTATGAACCTATAATAGGCTTGAAGGTAAATTCTCTGTGATCTTCCTATATTTAAACATAATGTATTTGTTATCAAGTGAATTATTTCTGATTGTAACATATTTATTTGCCTTCATCTATTTTCTGGTTCCAAACTTGTTGCAGTTACTATTTATTTATTTATTTGGTTAACAGAATAGTCCAACTGGTCAGTAAGCCCACTTTTAGTGGAGGCCTAGGGAGAAAAGCTCCATTGCAATGTTATCAGGAGTTTATAGTAAAAGAAAATAATTACATACAAAGGTAACTTATCTGTACTGCATTGTACAAAAATTCCTACCTGCTTTACATTACAAGTAGGTGGAGCCTGAAAATTTTAGATATGCATGACAAGAGAAATGAGGAGAGAAGAATGTATATAAGGAAACTGGGTGAAGGATGTGAGTGAAAGAATTTAGTGTAATGTAGATATAGAAAAGGAGGAAAGTAGAAGAGTAAAAGGAGTGTGTTTGAAAGGTGTGTGTAAGAGAAATTAATGTGCAACAGGTATGAGAGTAAAGTGCAAGAAGAGAGTAGTAAAGTAGCTGAAAATAAGTTATAAAATGAGGGTGTAAGGCATTACTTCATTTTGTGGGATATTATGTATTCAGCCTGGGGAGGTGCAGGTACAGAGACAGGAGTCAAATAGATGTTGTTTTACTTTTGAAAGCCTTTAGATTGTTAGCTTGTCTGACAGAAATATGTGTGGATTTCCATTTGTTTGCAACTTTGTCAGAACATAGTAAGTCCTCTGATGAGTTATTAGATTTGGCTAGGAGTAGCTGATGCTTCTTTGTTGACCACAATTACCTTTTTGGGATATGTTGAGAGAGTGCCAATTAGTGATAGGCAGTGATTTGGTTTGGTAAGGAGGTTATTGGTAGGGGCCAACTGAGAAAGTCCCAGGCAATTTCAACATTTAATGTAATGACAAGCTTACCTCTCAACTTCTTAGTGCAAGAAATCTGAACAAAGCCATAAATAAAAGTGGGACAAAAGCACAAAATAGGGGAATTTTTTAAATACTGCTCTTACAAACTTAGACAGTTGGTAGAATAACAGGTTTTACATTAGCGTGAATTTTCTGAACGGTACGAAGTCTGAAACTCAAATGTCTATCATTATTTTTAACTTCAGTCTTTACTGATTTGCCACTAAATTGACAGAAAACCAAAATTTCATGAAAATCAGACCAAAAATATGAGGCAAAAGTATGGACATTCTGTAAAACAACTCCAACAGGAACTGGCAGTACAGGTAGAGTGACCACTATTGAGAACAAACAATGTAGATTACACTACTGATAATACAGAATTGTTATTGGACACTACTGAGTACACAGTTGATGTCTTACTGGTTAAGGAAGCAAATGACTCACTGGTTGTTCCCTCTAGTCCAGATAGTAACATGGATAATCATGAAGGTCCATTTATTATTGGGGATGGCTCATTTAACATTTACAATTATTCTGACTTGACTATTTCTGATAGTCATTTAAGTTTGATGAAAAAAGGATTTTCCTATCTACCTAATTTCAGATATGACATAAGTAAACTTATCATTAACCTGAAACTATACACAAGACAACTAAACTTAAAGTTATACTTTATGAACAAATCTAATGTTGAAAGAGAGAGGCAGACCATAACAGTTAAGAGGAGTAGCTTATTTATTCCACCATACAACCCCTTGGTATTAGCTTTTGAACGTTTATGTATCTCCCAGATGAGAAGTGTGACTGAAACAAGGGGGCACACCCACATAAACTTGACATCTGCAGAAGAATTTTGTCTAAATGAACTTTCAACTAATAATCAATACAGGGTCATGAAACCTGATAAGGGAGGTGGGGTAGTTATAATGTCAAATACAGACTATTCATGGAACATGCAGAATATATTGCAAGATTCTGATACCTATGAATTGGTATCTAAATTTGATATTCAGAGAGCATATACAAAGATTGACCGGCAAATTTATGATTTCCTTTGTGAGGGAATAATTAATCATGATGAACACAATTATTTGTCAGTAGAACACCCAGTTATGCCCAGTCTGTTTGGTATTCCTAAAATACACAAGGACATTACCAACCCTCCCTTTAGACCAATTGTGGCAGCCAGAGGATCAAAAATGGAACCCTTGGCGGCATACATTGACCTTGTTAGCAAAAATACTCTTGACTATATACCACACATATTAAAGGACTCCTGGCATTGTCTGGACTGCCTAAAGACCTTGTTGAATATGACTCTGGAGAATTTCTGGTTTGTTACAGTTGATATAACAAACTTATTTTCAGTAATACCTCATAACATAGGTTTGGATTGGTTTTCTAGAAGTTTGGCTAAATATAGTCATATTCATCAAGTAAAAAGAAGTTTATTGGTTGACTTAATGCAGATTGTCTTAAATAACAGCTATATTCATTTTGAGGGTGAATTTTACAAACAATGCACGGGAGTTGCAATGGGTGCTAGATGTGATCCTATTTATACTAACTTGGTATTGGCTGACTGGGAGGACCAATATGTTTTGATATCTACCTATGCATCCAAGATGATTATTTACTTAAGATTTTTGGATGACATATTATTTTTATGGAAGGGATCCCGTGATGAGTTGGATGATTTCATAGCTTATTTAAATCAATCTACAACTTTTTTGAAGTTCACCAGTAAGGTTGACAAAAGCTCAATTGACTTTTTGGACTTGCACCTATATATCAGAGATGGGAGGATAGAATCTAGTCTATTTAGGAAAAAGACATACAGTAATACCTTTTTACATTAAGAAAGTTGTCATCCATATTATGTTAAGAAAAATGTAGTGAAAGGTCAGATGATTAGGGCATCTCGTACAGTAAGTGAGGATACTACATTCTTAGAAGAAATTGAGACATTGATTGGCCTATTTGTAGAAAGAGGCTACCCCATGGATTTATTAATGTCAAACAAACACAACATTATTCAAAGAAGGGGAACAGATTTTAAACCTATTTTGATAGACAAATCAAGAGACATAGGAAAGGTCTCTGGACATAAACACAAACACAATGACATTCAGACAGGTATGGTATTGCAGCATAACACCATGTCTGGTAAGGTGAAGGAAGTTGTTGAAACAGGATGGTACAACATATTTTCTATAGATATGCTAAACATCTTAGGACATGGCCCTAAATTTATAAACAGCAGGGGTGTAAACATCAAGGAAATTCTGGAGAAAATACCTAAACCTATTAGTTAAAAACCTGCAAGGATGGCTAAATGTGGAAATTGTAAAGCTTGCAAATACATTAACGACGGTCTTTATGTACAAATTGGTAGTTACAAAAGGTCCCTGATGTGTCCAGGTTACTGTAATTGTAACACGAACATGGTCATATATGTGGCTACTTGCTTATCCTGCCCAGCGTTTTATGTTGGAACGACCACAAGAAAATTAAGATAATGGATACTGGAACACACCAATGACATAAAAAACAGAAAGTCAACTAACTCTCTATTTACTCACAGTAAGGACTGCAAGAATTTTAAGAAATTTATATTTTTTGTCATTGACAGATTATACACTTAAGATTTTGGTGGAGACAATAAAAACATGCTTGAAGTCAGAGAATGCTTATGGAAAATTAGATTAGAAGTCAGCAGACGACCAGGCATTAATGACACTTTATCTTTGGCATGTATATTAAAACACAAGGCACTATGCATTTGAAAAGTTTTGTAATATGTATACTAAAATATAAAGCATTCTGTATTTGAAAAGTTTTGTAACAAAGAAATATAATGGATTCTTAAATGAGGGATGGTTTTGAGATACATTGAATATTGTTTAAAATTTTGGGTTGTATGTGGGGTAAACTTTTTGTCAAGTGGGATTTTGTTGCACCAGCAAGAGTTAATTCTCAAGACAATTGACAACAGCTTTATTGCATTTCAATGGACATTGGTTACAGTGTTATTTGAATGTTATTTGAATTTCATTTATAAAGGCTTGTTAACATTTTATTAACTGACTCTGAATATGCCCTAGTTGGGTGAAAGCGCTAAATCAGTTTACATGTATCTGTTATCTGCTATTTGTCTCATTAAAGCTGTTGGTGATTTTACTTTTGCATCACCAGTGATTTCTTTTTACATAAAGGATTATATTTCCTATGTTGTACTTAAGTAAGATTTTTGGTAAGGTGGTGGCTTTTTGGCATATGACAAATATTACATTTGTTTTTGAAGAATTAAAAAGTTTGTTGGAGGAAGTCAGTGACACAGTTTAGTCCAACTTGCAAAGCAAGGACTTAGCTTTGACATGCTTCTGCTGATACCTAAATGCTATTTATCTGAGATAATGTTCAGTGACAATATTGTGAAATATCTATATCTATATATCTATATATATATATATATATATATAGATAGAGAGAGAGAGAGAGAGCAAGATATATAGAGATATGTAAAAAAGTAGATTTTTGTGGCTTTTTTTTATGTTGTTTGAGTTTTCAGAAATAAGATCATATGGTATCATCCTTATGAATGTCGAGTTTCTGAAAACTCGATCATCTGACATAGATCTATATATCTATATATATATATATATATATATATATATGTGTGTGTGTGTGTGTGTGTGTGTGTGTGTGTGTGCTGTGTGTCTGCCTGTGTGTGTGTGTGTGTGTGTGTGTGTGTGTGTGTGTGTGCGTGTGTGTGTGTGTGTGTGTGTGTGTGTGTGTGTGTGTGTGTGTGTGTGTGTGTGTGTGTGTGTGTGTGTGTGTGTGGTAGGATGCACACTGTGGGACAGAAGAAATAAGGACATCAGAGCAGAAGCCAAAGTAGCTCCAATTGCAGAGAAAGTCAGAGAATAGATTACATTGGTTTGGGTACATGCAGAAAATCAGAAGACAATTTGGTGAAGAAGATCTGTGAAAAACAGGAAGAAGGCAAGAGGAAATGAGGGCATCCAGCAAAGAGATGCATGGTCTGTGTGACAGGAGACCTATGACAGTTAGGCATGAGTGTCAAAGAAGATAGAAGAGTGGCACTGAATCGAGAGATAGTGTCGGTTGTCACAACACCCCGGCCTCAGATAGAAAATGTGAAAAAGGTGTTGATGATTATGATCATGATAATGAACTAGGGAGAAAAACTTTAACAATGGAAGAGAAAATAAGAACAAGTGTATGATAGTGCAGATCAGTATGTATAAGATAACAGTGTAAGAAACATAAGTAGTTTGTGTCATAAGAGAAACAGTTGAATTTGGTCTGCATTCCTAAATGACATCAGTGAAGTACCTGTGGAGTAGTGGGTAATATGCAAATATCTCTTCACAAGATATTTCCATACAACATACAAAACAAGCAAGATTAAGCAAAATGCAGATGTCAAAAATAAATGGAAATGAGATCATTGCTATTTCCTTCTGTTTACTGCTATATGCACAGAATAAGAATTGCAGCACATTTTGAATGTAACAATGTTTTATATGGGCAGCAAGATGTGTGGCAGATGTAATGCCCCTGACAAAAGCATCCCTAGCTGACATAGGTATTGGCCATAAGGATAACAAAACTTACAAACAACACAATATTATGAGTGGATTTCCTACATACAGCTGTGTATTGCATGCATTCACCACATGTAGTAGAAATTGATATTGTCTGAAGCATCTACAATTGATGTTTGAATTAAGAACTGGTGAGTCATACTGGATGGTACAACAGTATGTCAGACTGATGGTAATGCATCAAATATGCACATGCACACAGAAACTACAGCAGTGCAAAGTCTAGTGTCACATACCAAACAATGCATGGAGCACACACTATATGCACATGTCAGACCTCAAGACATGTGCACACAATCACTGTCCCCACTGACATTGCCAGTGAAAAAGTTATACTGGCATGAAATACTGATGTGCATGCATATGTGTTCATGCAAACTATCAACTAGTAATACTGATGTGATGTACTGTTACACTGGGTCTATATTATAAACACGAAACCTCTCATCAGCGAATACATATACATCAACACATAAAGAGTGATGCATGAAAAGAGCCAAACATGTATTTACCGAAAATAAAAACACCGAACATGTATCTTTAGCCAACAGTGCGATCCGAGTGTGCTATAATTAACTAAAGAAAATTAAATAACACAGTTCCCCCACACACCCCCTACTTAAATATACAAACTCTGAGATTGCACTACAGGGGGAAAAGGATATATTTCCTTATCCCCACATGGCTACATAAAACGTTACTGAGATTGTGCTTGGGCAAGTATGATACCCTTCAAAACAGTGTTGTTTAACTTTTCTTTACTTATTTAAAGCACACCCAGCTCACGCTGTTGGCTAAACAAAATGTTTGCTGTTTCTTTTTCGCTAAATAAGTGTTTCACTATTTTCATACATCGCTCTTCACTCTTCGAAGCATATGTACTTGCTCTTGACAGCTTTTGTGCTTTCAGTATTGACCCGTTACATCTGTGATGCTGTACAGTCACACTATAGCTGTATCTAGGGTACAGCTGGAGTTAATAGGTTCATAGTTTCATAAGAGAGTACTAGGCTAATGTTCCCAGATGCCATAAAAGCCTAGAAGTAATTAACATATTTCACAATTTTAAATATCCATGTGAACAAAGTTCACACAGTTATCAGCCTATGCTATGTTATCTAAGACCAACTGCCTCTATCCATGAGGGACATGGGCACAACACCAGGAGTTCAAGTGCCATTTACCATCTAGTGTTGTTTGTTGCACTTGAATAGGGTCAGGAAAGGACTTTGCTTAATGTGAATACGAAGCTTGTTCCACAGAAGGGGTAGTGTCTGAGAGACATTTATATCACTCCAACATGATTTATGTCAGAGGAAAAATTAATATTATTGGAACGAGTGACTCTCATGCAGTTTGCTTTAGCAATGTGTGACATTTCCATCAGGGCTGCATTGTAGATTGCCCTGTAGGTCAGACACAAATTGCCTTTAGTTGTCTGTAGGGAACAGAATATAGTGATATTGGTATCAATCTTTCCACATAGGACTTGTCTTTTACACCCTGTAGCTTCCCTCTTTTTTAATTTCTACAAATCTTTTGGGTTTCTAATACTATGACAGGAATGGGCCCCATTCCTAATTCAAAGTACAATTAAAGTTCGTGAAATTAGTATTGTTTCAATCTTTGATGTCAGCCAAAAGTGCTCTTCGCAGCACCAACAATGTGCCGAGTAATGACTCATTCTGCAATTTGTATGGGGTTACATGGACTGGTAACATACCTAAATATAATTGTAGATTCTTTTTTATAAGACCTGTTGCTCCTACTACTACTGGAACTGTCTGTTTATCTTTCTTCCACATTGCTCTCGTTTCTGCTTGCAGATCCTGATATTTTATGACTTTGTGTCTCTCTGTATGCAAGACACTGTAGTCACTGGGTGTAGTGATTTCAATAATCAATGCTACTTTTGTCTTCTTTTACTGGATCTATTTATCTGGTTTTCTAGCATCTGTCTTTTGAACTGTTGGTAATGGGTGATTCAATGTGATATAAACTTCATCCTTTTCTATGATGCTTTGTGGTTCATGTTTCGAGTGTTATTCAGCCACTTCAGTGCCATAATGTTTGCACAATCCCCAGTGTACCAGTCTTGCCACATTATTACACCTTTCAGTATACAGTCCTTCTGCCATTAGTATGTCACAACCAGCAACAAAGTATGCAACTGTTTCCAATTCAGTTTTACAAAACCTGCATTTGTCTGTTTCTCCCACGTGTTCAATGGACTTTGTAAACAAGCATGCACATAACCCACTATCTTGGGCTGCCAGTATTAACCTTTCATCTCTTGGTTTGAATTTGCCTCTTCTTAACCATTCCTGCATTCATTCCTGATCAACATGAGGTTCTTCCACATGTTTTCTATACTTGCAACTATATTTATGCTTTTTCCAAATTTCTTGCCTTCTCATCTGGTCCTTCACTTTATTTTCTTTCTTTTGTTTTTTGGCACATTCAGTTGCTGCCTGATTTTTATCTTCTTCTGGTTTGATTTCCATTCCTACTTGATGCCGATATGCTTCTGCTAGATTAAGCAGAGAAGTCATCTTAGATTTATTCTCCTTATGTTTCAAAACGTTTACTATGTTTGGGTCTTGTGCGGTCAGCAGATATGTGTAGAGTCCCACGATTACAGATCTATACATATAATCAATTTCAAGCAGGCACATCCCTCCTTCAGAACGGGGAATATATAATCTTGGTATGCACTGATATTTATAAATCATTTGGTGATCATGAAGCATCCTTCTAGTTTTCCTATCTAATCTATCCAACACATTTTGGGGCCAGTCAATTACTCCAAAACTATAAGTTAGGACAGGAAGAGCAAATTGGTTTATAGCTTGGATTTTGTTCCTAGATGTCAACGCTGTTTTCAGAATTAAGTCTTCTAAAGTATTCCTTACTAAGGTTTATTTGCATTTGTTAATGTTTTATTGTTGATCCTTCATCAATTCCCAAATATTTATACACTCCCTCTTGTTCCAGTTCTTTAATATCACATTCTTGTCCCAGACTAATGTTTTCTTGGTGCTGCAGTTTTCCTGCTTTAAAGGTTGCTTTTGCACACTTATCAAGACCAAATGACATTCTTATATCTTCTGAAAAAGTTTTGACAACCTGCAGCTGTGCTTTCAGTTCCTCATCTGATGAGCTACAGTTTTAAATCATCAACAAAGAGAAGATGAGAAATATTTACACTTTTTTGTTTTCTAGGAGCCAAATTGTAGCCATGGCCTAAGTGGTTAAGTAGTCAGCTTAATGGGTTAATAGTAAGGCAGAATAGCAGTGGTGACAAAGAGTCACTCTGGAATATCCCCTTTTAAATGTTTATTCCTGGGATAATAATCTTTTCTTTATCATGGCTTAATTGCAAAGTGGTCTGTCACTGTGTCATGGCTACTGTAATATAGTCGATCAGTGTAGGGTATATCTTATACATTTTTAAGCACACTTTTATTCATAAATGTGGGATACTATCAAATGCTTTTTTATAGTCAATCCATGCCATACTTAAGTTCTTCCCCTTTTTATTCTCCACTATGACTTTATTTAATAAAAAATGGTCCTTTGTTCCATATGACTTTTTTATTCCCTTTTGTTCTACTGCCATAATTGAGTTTTCTTCTAAATGGCTATAAACTCTGTCAGCATCAGTTCCCATGTATGCGTTATACGTTGTCGGAAGGCAAGTTATTGGTCTATAATTTTTAGGGTAGCTTGCGAGTTCACTCTTAAGTAGGAGCATTGTTTTGCCTGTTGTTAGTCAGGATTGTGTTTGTTTGGGGTACGCATATAAATAGTTATTACTCATGGCTAAATCTTTGTGCAAAGATGTTAATACTTTTAACCAAAAGTTAGGCACTGCATCTGGGCCTGGGGTTTTCCATTTAGAGGCTTTTCTTAACTTTGTTTCAATCTCTCTGGCTGTTACTTCATCCCATTTCATATCCTGTACCTTTAAACTTCTTATTCTTTCTTTTACTTTTTCTATCCATTTAGCATCTTTGTTATGTTCCACAGGATCTTCATAGATGCCTCTCCAAAATGTATCTATTTCCTCTTTTTTTGGCAGTCTTTCAATTCCTTTTACATTATTTCCCAATTCTCTATAAAACTTTTTTGGGTTATCAGTAAATTGCTTACTTTGTACTTTTCCTTTATATTTATCTATGTATCTTCTATATCTGCAGTGGTGCAGCTGTAGCATTGTTGCCCCACAGTAAGAGGTTCTCCCATTCGATTCTCAGCTAGTGTGTGGGGAGTGCCTTCTGTGTGGAGTCTGCATGTCCTCCCCGAGGGTCGAGTGGCATTCTGAAAGACATGTGTGAATGGGCTTGCCTTCGTTGAAGGTTGGGCGTCAAGCTGGCAACTCGGCACAGTGATAAATCTACTGCCAATCATTAGCGGACCGGAGCTCGGCTGTGGTGACCCCTAACCTGGAAAAGCCGAAAGACAACAACAATATTTATCTATGCATCTTCTAAGCTTTTCCACCTGTGCTGAAATTTTTAGTTTGTTATTTGCGATAGTGCATGATAGATCCTGGTCTGTTCTAATATTGCACATTGTTTTTATCACATCTATCTTTCTTAATATTTTTGTTTATCTAGTCCCTCTTCTATAGTCTTCTAACAGTGACGCTTCATGTCTTAATTGCTTTATAGTTTTCTCTATTCAATACTTCCATGATGGTATTTGACCTCTCCCCTTCCTTTCGCTTGCTACCCTGTGTTCCTGTGGTAGAACTTTATTAGTTATTAATTTAGCAGCACAGTAATATATTGTGTTTACTTCTGTTATATCACATGGATCTCTATGGCTAGACCTAATTACTGGATTCATTTGTTTTATCAGACTTCTGACTTTTTGAGTTTTATTGACCTTCTGCAGTTTATTTATCTCATTGATCTTAATATATCTATCTATGTCTATTAAATCAAGCAACTCTTCTCTTAGCTCATTTTCTTCCAAACTGAGGGTGCATCCCTTGTTTTCCATTTCCTGCAGGCATTCTATAGAAAGTTCTATAGTATCTTCCTGTGGCACCTTCTCCTCAATTTCATGCTGTGCTACCCATTGCTGTGCCATATGGGAATTTACTGGCCTATCGCTTCTCAACATTGACTGCCTCAGAGTTTCCACAGTTTAGTTCCTTTCCTTGCTTCTAGCTCCAATAGCTTCAAGTGAATGTTTATACTGGTTTCCTGTGGAAGGCTCCAAAATATCTTGATATGGCACCTGACCAATTGCTTCCTGTTCCACTGGTCTCCCCTTAATATGGATATCCATTCCTCTATCCTGTTGTGGTGCTTTCTGCATTCGATTTTCTACACTGAATCCTTCACTTTGCAGGTACTGTGCTCTATAACCTCAGTTTCTATTTCTTTAACTTCTCCATTACTAATCTCCTTTTCTGCTTTTGCTCTTTGTCTTCTTATTTTTTGCATTGTAAAGTTTTCCACATCTGGATTCCTTTGCCTGTATTTCTCTTCAAATATCTTTGTTGCTGCTCTTTTTGTATTGGCTAGTTTTGCTTTCTCCTTTGCATAAATATTACACCTTATTAAATTGCTTTTTCTTTCCCATGTCCATATTTCTTCTTCAGATGTCTCCTGATCTTCCTATTTCTCCTTACTTTGGGGACTAACTCCATCATGCTGTGATGTAACCTGAGTTAGACTTTCTACACCAAATCCTTCACTTCGCAGGCACTCCATAACTTCAACTTTCATTTTTAACTTCTACTTTACTAATCTTCTTTTCTGCATTCCATCTTTATGATATTATTTTTTTTATTGTGAAATGTTAGAACAACATCTTGGCTGACTCACAGCATGCACTGTGAAAAAAACTTTAAATTGACATATCATATCATATTAAAAAAAAAACCCAAGCTGCTGCTATTCTCCCCCCTCTAAAAAACCTCATCTATCTACCTCACCATAGCATTCGATGGCACTACCATTGCCCCCCAGATACCTCTACCAAACTCCTAGGTATTACAGTTGATAATAACACTTCAGAATCCTCTCTTTCACAATTCAAAAACCGCTGAAAATGGACATGTATCCAGTCAGACTATCCCGTCAACAAATGTAAAATAAATAAATAAAATAAATGTCTGTTTCTTTACTATGTCCATATTTCTTTTTTATGCTTTTCAAATATCTCTAGGTTTTGTTGTTTATATTTTCACACTACCTCAGATGCTTCTTTTTCCAAACAGATCAAAGTTTATTGATCTATATACTGCTTTTCACAAATCTGTTGTATTAATGAATGCAAGTCATTTGAAGCTTCTGACAGTTTTTCTTGTGGAAGTATTTTTCTTTCCTCTAATTTCTCTGTTAATCATTTTGTATATCTTGTGTCTGGAAATTCTGGGCTTTTTGCATAATTGTAATGATACATAATTTCTTTCTTATCCTGAATAGTCTACTCTGTTATCTTTATGGCTCTTCTTTGGCCTATCAGTTTTTGTGATTTTTGTGGACTTCCTTCTACATCAGGGGAGCCATCCTCCCCCTGGGCCTGGCCCCATTGTAGGAATGTTTCCACATTTTTAAGATTCTACACTGTCATTTTTTCCAGTCCTGGCACTAGTGCGCCTAACAGGATTGGGCACTTTTTTATCCTGGGTCTTGTGCACCCAACTATCTCTTTTAATTTTGACCTACTTCTGCCCATGATATTTGCTATATAAATACAGTCTATATATCAGTGTCGCCTTTGTGATATTTTGTGAAAACAGGGTCCACCTCGCAAAGGTACTTACCAAGACTTGAGGATGAATTCAATGTCAGCACTACTCCTCTCCTTTGCTTGCTGAATTTTCATCTTTCCATTTGGACCCCTGTGTAACATCTCTGCTGTTGTTGCTGCTGCTGTTGAGGATGCGTGGTGAGTTACATGCAAAAGAGTGCATTGTTCTCTATTATTGTTGTGATGAGGGCTGAGTGCAATACAATTATAGCATCCTCTGAGCTGGATGTCATGCCCATAATTATGAATTGTGGCACACAGAAGGGATTTGTCACCAGTCTGGACACATGGTGGTCGAACTTGCAATTACTATCTACCTGAGTACCCAGATTGCATACCACTGGTTTACTCATTGGGGTGCACTTACTTAAAAAAAGATTTCTGACAGCACCTCCAAATACAACCTTGGATATGCATCACATGACACAGTGGAACTGTTAACACAGTTGTACAACTTTACATGTTTCACATCATTACATCACTTGCACATCATACGCCTATATGTTTGTCATTGGAAAGGTGTGTCTGGGGGTTCTGATACCATATATGAGCAGATTACATATAAGGTGGATGTGGTTCATGGAGAACAGTTAATGACACAAATGTTGACAGTCACTCAAGGCTGCTGGACAACACCTGAATAATCATTGTGAATAACAACACAATTGTGCAGACAGTGAATTCCCCAAAGTTACAAGTGAATCTGAACTGGTTATATGTTTGTGGTTATACCAGCATTACAGTATATGAATGTAGCAAGTTATATATGCCCATGAAATTAGTATGATATAATATTTATTTATTTATTTGGAATTTGATAATCAGGAAAGTCCAGCTGAGTCAGAAACCCATTTTCAGTAGAGTCCCGGGGAGAAAAACTTCAACATTGATTTAAAAAAATGACAATAGCAGTAAATGTATAACATCAAATTATAACCAGTATTGCATAGATGCAAGAGGTACAATAGGAGGTAGAGAATGTACATAATAATTTATATTTTGGGCAGAAAGAAATTAACATCACGTAAAATATATGTTTACAAGGTATAAATAATAGACATTAGAAAAACACAAAAACAGGTGATGGTTCTGGAGAGGAAAGGTTAATCATTTAGAAAAATTAGTGCAAGTGAAAGGAGCAAACACATAACATCTCATTATGGTGGTAGATATACGCATGCACACCCATGCCATACTGCATGTGTCACTGTGATAGTTGAATGAGAAATGTGTAGAATGTTAATATGTTAATATGCTCCACTAAAAGAACACATGCCTTACTTAGGCAACAATATACACAGTATCATCCCATGTCAACAGTTGTCAAGAGGCATATTACTACAGCTGTTATGGAAGGAATATGTAATCAAATGGCAACAGTGGCCATCATTACCTTAAATCACAGATCAGAATATACTGTTGTAGGGCTACCATACATCCACAGCTCAATACTGCACATGTGGATGACAGCATGACATGTGCAATCTTCATAGGGTCATAGGACTTTACTAGGCTAATGGCCAACATCACATAAAATCATAGCCATTATTATAGCATTTAAGCCAAAATCACTATATCTGCATGATGTAAGATAGTAGGGGTATGTTCATATGTGTGCATGTGTTTGATTATATTACATACTGCCTCTGTTCATATGTGACATGTGCACCACCCCATGACATAATTAGCAATCACACATCAAATGGTCTAAAGATGGCCTGCAGATGGTCATGGTATGGCTGTGCTTCATGATATGTGTATGCGTCTTTGAGATGATGTTGTTGTGTTTGTGTCTTTCGGCTTTTCCCGGTTAGGGGTCGTCACAGCAGAACTCCAGTCCGCTAATGATTGGTAGTTGAGTTTTACGTGCTGAGTTAGCAGCCCTGACGTACAACCTTCAACGAAGGTACGCCCAGTCACGCATGTCTCCACGCAGAAGATGCTCTAGCTGAGAATCGAACCAGACAGCATCTTACTGTGAGGCGTCTTTGAGATGATAATGTATTCCAATGTTATGCAGAAAGGATGTTATGTGGTTAGAGGGTAAAAGGGTATATTGGATTCATGGGGCTAATGTTGAAGGTTCTCCTGAGATGGAGTCAAATGAAAGGAGATTCAAAAGCTCATATACTGACCATAATATACCACCACTCTCACACAGATGAGTTGACTGTGGTCAGAACTGAACATTAAGCCTGTGTAGGTATGCAAAGTGGATTCCATACAATGCAAAACAAGCACCACCACAGATGTCTGACTTTGCATTGTCACAATGCATGTTATAGAGGATGACAGCATCATTATATGCTGAGAAGAAGATGTTGGGAGGAGTGTCTGACATAGATGTGGGGTCGCATATCTGTGTAAAAATGTCTGCACATGCTTATTTGAATGAACATATACACTAGCTGACTGCTGCAAGATTAGAAACACAAACTATCTAGCGAAACAAGTAAGAGAACAGTAGTTAATGCTCATGCCAACACAGACATCTGAGTGTAATACTGTCAGAGTGCACTTTATCAGAGATCACATCATTATTGTATGTTGAGAAGAAGATGTTTGGAAGAGTGACTAACATAGCTGTGGTTTCACATGCCATTCTAAAACTGTCTCCTGACTGATAGTTGAATGAACATACATGCATGCACTCATGTTGCCTGCTGGGAGATTAGAACCCCTTCCTATCTAGTTACACAAGCTAAAGAACACAGTACTTAACAGTACCACCATGGCACACACCAGATGTTCATATTATCCGAGAACACTTTTTAGCAGATGACATCATTAGTGTACAGTTACAAGAAGATGCTGCTCTAAAATAGTCTTCTGATTTACAGTTGACTGAACACACACAAGTTAACTGCTGTGAGATTATAACCCTATGCAACTATTTATACAAGCTAGAAAACATAGTACCTAACACTACTGCCACAGCACAAGTATGAGTTTTATATTGTCAGAGAACACTTTATAGCAGATGGCATAATCAATGTATGGTGAGAAGAAGATGCTGGTAGGAGTGTTTTACACCCCACTTAAAAATGATGAGAGTTAAATGAACACAGACATTGACAGCAGTGAGATTAGAACCCCTACCTACATAAACTGGAAAGCACAGCAACTAATGACAGCACCATGGCGCAAGCCTGGCTTCTATATTGTCAAATAACACTTTATAGCAGATGACATCATCAGTGCATGGTGAGAAGGAGATGTTGATAGGAGTGTCTCACATGCTGCTCTAAAGTAGTCTCCAAAATGGAGAGATAACTAAACAAACACAAGTTGACTTCAATGAGATTAGAACCCCTACATATAGAGTTACACAAGTTAAAGAGCACAGTAGTTACCACTAGTGCCACAGCACATGTCTGAATTTTGCATTGTCAGAGAAGACTTTGTAGCAGATGGCATCATCAGTGTAAGGTGAGAAGATGATGTTTGCAGAAGTGTCTTACATGCTGCCCTAAAGTGCCTTCTGACTGATAGTTATCTGAACACTTACACACACACGCACGCACACACGCACACACACACACACACACACACACACACACACACACACACACACACACACACACACACACACACACACACACACACACACACACACACACACACACACACACACACACACACACTTTGGAAACAGCAGGACTGCAAGTGTTGATGTATCTGTGTTTGTATTCTGATGAATTGATGTTCACAGTACTAGATTTTTCTGTGATGACCAATGTCCAGTGTCACTATAAACCCATAACACAAGTAACAATGCACTTGTGCTCTTTCTTTCTGTATTGGACCAATTACTGAGATATCATTTGCAAGTGCATTGCTTCAGGACACCATGAGTCAGAACATGTCCCTTCCCTTGTTTTGTGTTGCTGACTGACTTTTGATGAGATACAAGATAACTGGATAATAACCATAGTAGACATGACACCATTTACATAGTGCATCACTGAGAAACTGATTTGTGTGAACAGTGGCAAAGTGTTAGCTCATGCGAGATTCCCATTTCATGAATACAACCCGAACTTGAGAGGTAGCTAGGAAGATATGAGAAATAGCTGACAGATACAATGCTGTTCATACTGTAGTTTATAATGGAAACGTTGTGTCATAGCTTTTATGACATTAAGGACTGTTGCTATTCCCTTCCCTGTATACACTACGTTAAGCATGGTTCTCTGCTTAAATGGGAAAATAGTATTATTTATGTTGGTTAGCCTTCCTTCACTTAAACAGACTAAGCAGCGATGCATGGCTGTCAGCACTTTGGTGTGTAGTGAGTGTAAAAAATTTGCTTGCTGCTTAGCTTTTCCTGTAGCACCAAATGTAAAAGTATCAATTCCTGAGCAGAGCACAAGTAACATAGGGTTCACATCCAGATCATTCACTTTTTTACAGATGGTGTCAGGATGGCATTAGCTAAGTAAATGTGATCATTACAGCAAATGTGACAAACATTGACTTACAGTGAAGTATGTGTCTTCCACATTTTTTATTACTAATGGCTACCTTTACATAGTTTTACAACTATTAGTTACTTTGCAGGCTTCACCGCAAATCACAATTTAATTGTGTGTACAGCTCTGTAGAAATGACAAGGGTTGGTACATGTTTTGAAATGATTATTTCTCACTTAGCAGATATTCTAACACTTTGTGTAGGGCCATATATCTTGAAAAGTGTGTGCAGTATGCTTTGTCACAGTAAGGACATTTTGCACATTGTACATATGCAACGATTCACTACTGAATTAAGGTAACATGTTAATGTTATCCATCAGCACAGTCAAGTCATTCTGCAGGCACCACTCATCGACCTAATAGGTACATGCATGTACAGAGGAGTTGGAAAGATAGGATGAATACAAGGAGAGATAAACATGCACCTAGCAGTGTGTTTTGTTAATGGCACATTAATGGGCATGTATTTGTTCTGTTGTCATTATTAACATTACATGCTCTGTAACATGAAGTGAGTGACATATGGGTAGAGAAGGCTTAGGAGAGGGTCACCTATACCAAGCAGAACGAGGTTAGCTAAATGTGTGAAAGCAATGAGGATGGAGGCTACTTCAAATACTCATTCTTGGGCAGTAATCAATATATCTCCATGAAAAATCATAACTTTTGCAAATCTTAATATGTGGATGATTAAATATATCATACACATATATCATCACACTAAGAATGATGGGAAATGCATCTGGAATCAAACCCTTGAAGGTATTGTCAAAACAATCTTCAGCCAAGTGCATTTTGTTGCATGTAGTAGTCTAAAGAACTGTCAGAGTAAATGTTTCAAAGTACTGCCTTTACTCTGCTTTAGCTCTCTGTCTTCTAGCAGAGCGAGTTTAAGCAGCATTATACCAAGATAACTGGACTACTATGGCTGGTGGCAAAAAATCACCAGGTTTTTCCATAGGACATGAAGAGCCATTTAGTACCACTTGGCATTGGTGTGTGATGCCAGACTCTGCTCAAATGGAGAAGACAAAAACTGAAAGCTTTATTAGGGGCAATTTCTGGCCATTTGTGTGGTGTGTGATTCTGTTTTTTGACCAGATTAAAGGTGTGAAAATGGGGTAGATAGGAAAGTAGTGAAATGGGGGGTAAACAGATGGAAGAACAAAGAGGAAGCAATAAAGGAATTTACAGGATGGACTTAGGAAAGAATCATACCTATCCACTTTTTTAAAACTGTAATGTGAACAGGGATGGAAAATTGGATGAATTTGGACTGCCACAATGACACGCAGTTGTGTTGTGTAGTCAGTTGGACCAAATCAAGTATGTTGAGAAGACAGAAATGTGAAGTGGAAAGCTATGTGGGGACATTTTTTTTTTTTGGATTTCAAAAAGAGAGGAATGTTAGGGAAGGAACATATGAATGTCAGTATCAGGTAGGTAGGGTAGGTGTGCAAGCAAGTGCAGACAAACAGGACAAACAAGACAGGCACAGGGGTGTTGATGGGCACAAAAGGTTGGTGGACACCATGATAGGGGATAGGTAGGGGACAGTGGAGGCACATGCTCATCAAGCCTGGGAACAGGGAAAATCTAGCCCTTACCCTCAGAACTGTCATCATTGTCCCTTTCCTTGGCTTCCTGTGGGATTGCCTGATGTGTGCATCTTTTTTTGCATTCTAAGGAGCAAATTCTCCAGATGGCCAAGGTGGGCACCAGTGCCAGTTTCTAATACGTTGTGCACCATCCCTACCTGGCAGATAATATAATCTTCACCTCCACCAATACTCTTCAAGGGTGCTAATGTTCCAGTAGACAGGGCAATGCTATATGATGTGGATGGGCCAGGTAGTGCAGGGACTGCGGAGGCAGTACTGCCAGGTTCTGTCCAGATGGGCTGGGTATTGGTGCAGCAGCTGGTGGGTTGGGAGGCTGAGCCACAGCAGTTGGCCTACCTCGCTATGCTGAAAATCATTTTGTTTGTTGACAGAAAATTACGACATCAGAACGGTGTGTTCACACACACACACACACACATATATATATATATATATATATATATATATATATATATATATATATATATACATACATATATATGTATAAAGAGAGAGAGATAAGAGGTTGAGAGAGACAATAAATAAAACAGATGACTAGAATCATTATATGTAACATAAAATCTTTATTACAATAAACACAGTTTTATTATCATATTAGCTATACAGCTTTCCAAATACAAAATAGGATTGTGAATTATAACACATAATCCTTGCAATAGGCAGGTACTGCATATGTGCTTTTATAGAAAATAAAGATTAAGTTAACAACATGGTATTAAAGTTAATTTCTCTGGAATTAAAATAAAAAAATATATCATTTTTGTAATTAGAATGCATTTGTTACTTGTGGGAATTGAGCCCACCAAATCTGAATATATTAATACACATGCCTAATACAATTACCAAGAGCAACAGAAAAACAATTCATACTTGCTTTTACAGTTAAGATCTACATGCTTAAGTTGCTAGTAATGTATAGAAGAGCAATAATTTTAATGCAATCATATTAATTTGTGCTGCATACATATTCCTTTCCCTCACTGAGTCTTTCTAATCTTTCAGCATGTGCGTCTCTGTTCACTGAAATTTCCTGAACAGCTGTAAAATGCAGGAGAGAAAAAGGTATATAAAAGCATTGTGCATACCAGTCTTTCCATATGATTTAAAGTTGCTTTATTCATGTGCTTACATAACTGTGAGATGTCAGCAGTCCTAAACTCATCCAGCCACTACTTGTGTTGTGCCTGCTTGTGCCATTTCAGGTCATTATAATGGTTTCTGCATTGATCTCCAGTGCGTCAAATGCCAGTCGCACTGGAGACAGCATTGGATAGACTGTTCCAAGAGCCAGCCTTATACCGAGACTTGGTATAGTCCCCTGCACAATCTACAGCTGTAGCACTTTTACGAGGAGTGAAATAAATATTTTTGACTCGTCCACACCACACGTTTGAGCACTGAAATTGGGCACCATCCTTCCCAGCTCCTGCCATGTCTGCTCAGGTCCTCCAAGAGCAGTAAAAGTGTTTTGCCTCCAAATCTTGATATCACACTTTATGGCCAGTGCGCAAACCCGTACAACTATGCCAGCTGCATTTGCATGATGTTAAGTGGAGAGCAACATTGCCAAACAAAGAGGGAGGCAGTTTTTGAAATAGGAAGGATATGTGACATTTGTCATTAATTTATCAATGTGTACTGTTATACCCGACGACAGTTTATCCAATGGTAAAGGCCTTTAAGCCTTGTAATAGAGGGATGAATGATATGACCTGACATATATTTTTTGGGTCCTTACACACTGAGAAAAGTAATTTGTACAATGCGGGATTCAAACCTGTGTAAAAAGGAGAATACATATATACACACATAGGTGTTTTTCCCTCATTGCCACAGAAGAAGTGCTTGCCAGCTATTGTCATTACTAATCTACACATTAAAGAGTGAGTGGTGCTGCACTTCAATTAACCATGTATGTGTGTGACCTGACAAGGTCCTGGCTTATGCATTCTCTGGTGTGATGCAGGAGGAATGTGTGACAGTATACTGGAAATGCATATACTTATATTACTTTCAGGGTAGATTTTTGAGTTCTGGTTCAGACCACACGAAACATTCTGTTTTACAGCTATATTTGTGTTATGAGAGGTGTGTAGATGACTGTCAGTAAACTATGAAGATCAACCCAGGTCTGAAAAAAAATTTATAATTACAGAACCATAATCGTCATGCTACACCGGTTACACATATTATTTATTTATTTGTTTGTTTGTTTGTTTGTTTGTTTATTTATTTATTTATTTATTTATTTCAGTTTGATTACCTGGGAGGTCCACTGGGCTTGGGGGCCCGTTTTCAGTGAAGGCCCGGTGAGAAAAGCTCAATAGGAAACAACAATTTTAATTACATGAATAATTCAAACACAGTTTGCAATTACAAATAACAGGTTGCTACAAATAGCAAAAAATACTAACAATTTCTATTATGTTCAGGAGGAAAGAAAAAAAAACAGACATATAGTATAAAAACAAGAATTTACTGTTTAGTTACCTGTGCAATCAATATTTTAAAAGAGGTTAGGAAGGTAAAGAGGTTAGCCTGGAGAGAAGGGGGAAGATTGCTTGAGAGGTGTAGGCTGAAGAGTGCAGTTGCACATCCTATTTAGATAGAGGTAAGAATGAAGTTGGATTTTGAAGTTATTTAGGTTGTTGCAGGTTCTTAGTGAGGTGGGCAGGGCATTCCATTTTTTAGCTAGGGTAAAGGATAAGAGAAGCTGACCTGCTGGGCGCTTGGGTTTTTGTACTGCGATCAGGTTTTGCTGAGAAGATCTAAGGGATCTAAGGGGGTTATAAGGTTGTAGAATATTTGAAAGAGCAGGGCAGTTAGTAGGATGGAACAATAATTTGTGGGCTGTGGTGATAAGGGGAAAGTCAAGTTGATTGGGGAGTTCAAGCCAGTTTAGAGAGTGAAGGGAGGTGCAGTGATGAGAGGAGGATTTGTCATTTGTGGCAAATTTGGAGATTTTGTTGTAACATTGTTCCAGTTTGGACGTAAGTGTGGATGATAAATCAGTGAGCAGAGGAGCGCCATATAGTAGAGTGGGAAGGAGGTAGGTAGAGGCAAGGGTTAGCCTGGTGGGAGGAGAGAGAAAGTGGTTGTTGCTATACAGTAAGCCAAGTTGTATGTGTGTTTTTTTGATGTTTAGCTGGATATGAGTATTCAATTTTAGTTGGTCATCAATCATAACACCAAGAAGTTTGGTGGATGTTATCTCGATAGTGGAATTGTTAAGGCTGGTAATTTGAAATGAGTTTTTATCAAGAGATGAGGATTTAGAGGGGGAGAAAATGAGTATCTTAGTTTTGTTTGCATTTAGGGAGAGGTGATTTTGGAGCATCCAGTTTTCAGTGGTTGAAAAGGCACTTTGTGTTAGAGCTTGGAGCTCTGTTAGGTTAGAGGTGCAGCAGATCAAAGTGAAATTGTCAGCGTATTGCACAATTGTGGTGTTGGGAATGGCTTTGTGGAAGTCATTAATAAAGATATTGAATAGTAACGGGCCAGGTATGGAACCTTGAGGTACTCCAGTAGGGATAGGAAGGAAAGTAGAGGTGGCTTGGCCCATTTCACAGCTTGGGACCTGTTTGAAAGGTAGCTGGAGGACCAGGAAAGAGTTTTTTGGCTAAGGTTGAGATAAGAGAGATGGTTTAGAAGGTGGGTGTGGGAGATGGTGCCAAAAGCTTTGGATAAGTCTAGTAGAACAGAGGATACTATGTTACAGGAGTCACATGCAGAACTGACAGAATGTAAGAAGGAGAGAAGGGCGGTGTTAGTACTGTGTCCTGGGCAGAAGCCGTGTTGGGTAGGAGAGAGTAGTTGGTGTTTGGTAAGGAATGGTAAGAGCTGCAGGTGGATGCATTTTTCAAGGATTTTGGATATAGGGGAGAGGATGGCTATGAGGCAGAAATTGGAGATATTACAATTTTTGCCACCTTTATGGAGAGGAAGAATGAAAGCAGAGCACCATAGTTTATTTGAGTAGAGACCTATTAATTAGGATGCTGACAGGTAGAGCAATGGCGTCAGAAGCTATTTTTAGGAAGGAGGATGGAATGCTGTCAGGGGCATTGGAGCAAGGCTTTAGTTTATGGAGCAGTTTCTTTATTAGGTCGGTGGATACAGGTTTGAGTTCGAAAGAGGGGGGGAGAAGGGAAGATTGAGCAGGTAGGGGAGGAGGGTTATTGTTGGTGAAAGTCTTGGTTAGCTCAGCGATGGAAGAAGTGAAGAAGGAATTGAATAGTGAGGCAATTTCAGTGTCAGATTTGCTGGTATCAAGACAAGGGTTGTTTTTTTGTACCTGGCCTAAGGAGGGAATTAATAGAATTCCAGAATTGTTTGGGATTTCTTGCATGGTTTTCTTGTAGTTTGATGTAGTAAGACTTTTTATCTGTAATGACTAATTTTTTGGCAAGGTTTCTTAACTGCTTAAACTTATGGAGGATTTCAGACTGTTTGTGTTTAAGGTAGGCTTTCCAGGTTTTATCCCTTTGTAGCATAATCTTTTTTGTATCATTGGTGAGCCAAGGGGTGGTTTTTGTTTTAACTCTTATTATTTAACTTTAATTGTAGTTATGATACCATGTGTATGCTCAACCTGCTATACATTATTATTGTCATTGTTAAGCATAATTATCTTTATATTATAGTTTTTGCGAAAAATTACACTGGGCAGGTGTATTTTTTACACTCAATACTGTCCAGAGTGGTGATGGCCGCACATCGTTGCTAAGCCTGTTTGTGTGAAGGAAGGTGAAGTAAATAACATTGTTTCATTTTTTTCTTTAAGCAATGAGCCATGTTTGTGCAAAGTACAAATGTCACAGGCAATAGTGAATGTATATTCCTTCTGTTAATATTCATTATGCACAGGCAGTTTGGGCAAAGAACATATGGCACAGCTCTCAGTGGGAGAAACAATTCATGTAGCCATTACTTGCACCTTGTTTATTCAATTTTGTCCAAATAATGTTTGATTGATTACAATGTGGCCTTGTATGATTTGTGCAACTGGGCTTGCTGTATTTACTATTGCCAACTCACTCATTGTGTTATAATACTGACTAATTCTGTTACCCGTTTTTCATTACTGCTCATAACACTGTATGGTAATTAGTAGGAAAATGACCATTCTGTTGTGCCTGCTTATAACTGCACACATATTAGATGTCCCTGAGTCTCTCTGATAATAATTAATTGTGTTATTGGGCTATAGTTGTATTTTAGGTGCTAGTTCAAGATTTCTTAGATGCTTTTAAAAATACCTACATACAAATTAGCTGTCCCGGAGTAACTCTGTGTTACTGGGGACTGACCTGGTTTTGATGTTATTATAGATACTACTCAGCCTGTCTTGGGACACAACACTGGGTATTGTGTTTTACTCCTATTTGCAAAGCTGAATTAGCTAATGAACAGGCCTGTAGTGTTAAGTCCTTGTTTCAGTAGCATTCTTGTTAAACTTATTAGCTATCTCAAAAAGTGTATGCAGTCAAGGTGCTTTTTATCACTGAAATAACTGTATCTTCACCCTGATTGTTAATGAGCAAACCTGACATTACTGTTGCCTTACCACTTAATTTGTACTTTTATTCTCTCTAACCTTCCTAGCTTTCTACCTCCTAACCTGCATTAAGACTTGGGAACCTTCCTGCCTGGTCAATAACGACCCCTTACAATTAGTTTCAGACATCTCATCGTTAGACTAAAGAAACTTGCTGCCCTAGTACAAATCCCCAGTTACCAAAGGAAATAAGAAAGTATATTCTACCCTAGACCTAACTGTTAAGCTGTACTGTTTTGTAATAACCTAGTGTTGTATATAATCAAGCCACTGATCCAGGAATCCAGCAGCCATACCCCTCTCTACCCCATAAGTAACAAATCCTCTCTCCTTTGTATCTATTACCTGAGCCATCTCTACCACATATGTCTATTACAGCTAACTTTTTGATGTACTATACTTTTTGCCCACTAGGTGGCAGCCTAATCTAGGCTTGTGTTGCATCCCTTACCCCTACTCTCCCATATTAGATTTCAGACTACTTTTCAATGTTCTTGTTGTATCAGACTGTTCCCAGTTTCCCCCCTCTATTTAGCTATATTTCTCTCATTCCACTCTACTATCCCTTAGCTACCAAACAGCTGCATTATCACACCCCACTCACCTGTAACTACCAAGAGCACCTCATGAGTCTGCTGCTCACAGATTGTCTCTGCAGAATCTTCCTTTACCTGCTCTAACCCACTTTGTTTGCCCTGTGGGCTAACTCCGCTCCCCTACCCTACCCCCAATTCCCACCCACTCCAGTACACCTACATTTATACTTCTGAGAACACACCCCTTCCCTTATCATCCAATAGCATACTAGTACTCATTACACATTAAATACCTACAAACCTACTTTCATACTGCTACTCATTACTACTACCCCTGAAACATGATCTCACTCCAAACTATCTCTCTATCAACCCCTACCTCCTGACTATATTTTATCTTCTTCCTCACTATGTCCTTAACTTACAAACCAAGACATCTGTTTCTCGTACTTGCAGTACTACCCATACTATCTGTACCCTATATCCTTACCTTCTATGGAGACCTACATTACACTAGATCCCACCATCCCTTAAAACAAACATTACTACTAAATCAGCTAGCCTTCCAAAGCCATTTTAATATAACATCCACATCAACCTATCTTTTACCAAAGTATCATAGGGTAGCCCATATGACTTACCTCCAAGCCAGGAAGTCACAAAACATTTTCTGTAAACTCATAAAGCTTACATATAGTCTTCCACAACACCCTCTACTTCATGGTGACATCCATCCCAACCCAAGCCCAAACAATAAGACCCCTACAAACCCCCACCTATCTCATCCCACCACCCCACTCACCCCCACTAGAACCCCTAATTCTCTCTTCATAGCACATCTCAACATACGTAGCTTAAAAATAAAATTAGCCATCTACATGCTCTGTTAGACATATGTTTAACAGAAACATGGCTCAAACCAGTAACAAAGGACAATGAAATCATCCCACCTGGTTATAATATTTTGAGATTAGACTGTACAACCAAAAAGGGTGGAGGGGTAGCAATTCTGAACAAATCTGCGTTACATGTTACTTCACTAGATGTACAACTACCTTTAGACAGTAATGCTGAAATCCTTATTTCTAAGCTTCAGGTCAATGCTAGCAAATCCATATACATAATATGCTCCTACCTACCTCCAGGCAATAACATCAACACCCTAGAAGGTACCATCTGCTGGCTTTCTACATCCTTCCCACAAGAAACCATTGTACTTGTTGATTTTAATATAGATTGGAATAGCTGTACCTCTGCCAAACCTACAACCCATATAAACCTTTATGTTTTTTCCCAAACAATCACCACCCTCACCAAATTCCATACACCCAGTAGCAAAGAATGTACCTTAGACTGGATCTTAGTAAATAGCTATCCCCTCTCATATAAAGCAGGTATCCTTCCTGATGACATTAGTGACTACTCACTTACTTACATAATTAGACAAAATACCTTTATTCCCAACCAAACTATCTTTAGAACTACCCGGAACAAAAAAAGATTTTATCTCAGCAAGCTTCCAAGCAGAGCTTAAAGCCTGTGACTGGTCACCCCTAAAGCACCTCCCTCTTGAGGCAGCAGTATCCTATTTTGACTCTAAATCCGTACAAATCCTGGAATACCATGCCACACTCACTCTATTAGAACTAGAAGTAAAGCTGCTCCATGGCTCACTAAAGAGACTAGGCATAAAATCTTATTAAGAAATAAAATCTGGTCTAAATGGAGAACTACTAAAAACCCAACAGATCATCAAAACCTTAAACAGTTGAGAAATGCCACTAAAAAATCAATACTTCTTGATAAAAAAACTTTTACTTTAAACTCCAGCAAAAGCATCAGTAAAAACCACAAAGTTTCTGGTCAGGTATTAATAGACTTCTACACCCAGGCCACTCCAAGACACCAACCCCATCAGGCCTCTCTCTTAATACTCCCAACCAGATTGCTGATGCTTTCAATACCTTTTTTACTGAAACTGTCCAATCTCTAGCAAACTCCTTACCACCTGTTAGCTCAAGTCTCCCATCCTCCTTAGCTAGCTTACCTCCTATCTTTCATTTAAAACCAGTTCCTACATCCCTCATCTACACCCTACTTCACAAACTTAAACCATGTGCACCCTCAGCTGATCTACTACCAGCTAAATACCTGCAAATTGCAGCAAAAGTACTTGCCTACCCCATTTCCATCCTAATTAATAGAACCATTACTGAAGGCTCCATCCCATCTCTCTGGAAAATCTCCCACATTATCCCACTTCACAAGGGTGGTAACTCAACTGAAATCTCTAACTTTTGCCCATAGCCTTACTCTCTCCTTTAGCCAAAATCATGGAAAACTGCAGGCGCCAGCAACTACTTGATCACCTTCTCCAAAATAACCTATTAGTTGACTGTCAGCATGGCTTTAGGCCTTTCCATAGTACTGCTCTATTATCCTTTTCTGACTGCATTAACAAATATCATAATAACAACATGCTTTCCTCTGCACTCTTTATTGACCTCTCTAAAGCCTTCGATATGGTTAACCATCAGATACTTCTAAACATACTCAAATTGTTCTCACTTGACACACAGGCATTACAATGGTTCAAGTCCTACTTAGAAAATAGACAACAAGCTGTCCTTTGGGACAATAACTTATCCGCACATCTCCCTATTACCTTTGGTGTCCCTCAAGGCTCTATCTTGGGACCTCTCCCTTTCTCTATATTCACTAATGATCTAAATGTAAATCCTCATCAAGCTACCTGCATACAATATGCAGATGACTCCACATTAATTTGTGCCGCCTCTTCTTCAGCTGAACTCCAATCCATTACCGAAAAAGTATTTAACTTAGTAGAAAACTGGTTCCTACAACACTGCCGCCTCCTAAACCCCCAAAAAACTAAACTATTGCTATTCACTCCAACACTAAAGTCCTCCCCAATAGATCTCACAGTTATAGCCAACAATGGCACTGTCATATCACCTGACCCAACCATCAAACTCTTAGGTGTATTAATTGACCACAACCTTAACTTTGACTCGCATATTAACTCAACTATTAAATCAGTAAACAGAAAACTTGGTTCCCTTTACAGGATAAAACCTTTCCTTACCCCTGTAGCCAGAACCACCATTGCCCACACCTATCTGATCTCTACAATCCTCTATGCCTCTCCCATTTATATTAATCTTTCCAAAAGCAACCTTAACAAACTGGCAACCTCCTATAACAACATTGCCAGATTTGCCACTGCCCATTTAGAACCCACCATTGTTAAAATCTTAAACAGCTAGGATGGCTAGAACTGCAAAACCAGCTACAATTTCACAACTTACTATCACCCATAAGATTTTGTATCATCCCAGTAATACTCCAATACTCTGTAGTCTTATCCCCCTCTACAAAAATCTTGCAACCCTTCGCTCAGCAGATAAATTACTAGTTACCATCCAGAAGTCCTACAACAAAGCAGGTGATTCTCTTTTCTCTAATTCTGTGGGGAAACCTGGAACAGGCGTCCCAGTGAACTGTCATCACTTTCGTCATTACCACTTTTCAAAAAGCAACTAAAAATACTCCTTAAAACACAATGGCTATGCCCTTGTACTAACTCAGACTAACATTCCCCCAGCATGACTACTGCGTCACTGTATACCTCACTCCCAAAACTCTTAAAGTGGGATTAGTAAGCTTCCTTAATTCTGATTCTAGTCTAGTCTTTCTGGTAACTACCTCTGACTATGTACTTTATAACAAGCATTTTACTGTGAGCACATGTTTTCCACTAAGTATATATTAAAACTTTTGTCACTTTGAGTGTAATACTTCAAAACAACCTTAATAATAAGTTTGAATCTGTTCTTTTTTCCTAGTCTTCAAGATGATTAATGTCAAACCCTTTACCATGTAAATATGCTTCTAGCAGTAGTATATTGTTTTACTAAGCTTTGTAGTCAAGTTCTTGATGTTAATCTCTGTCAACAATGTATTTTATTTTTATTTTTTGATTTTTATTAGCTTAATTGGAGCTTATCTCCCCAGGCCTCTACTGAAAATGGATATGTATCCAGTTGGACTAGCCCAGTCAACAAATGCAAAATAGAATAAATAAATTATGATTCTTCGTCAGTAAAATTAACTACTATGGAACTCAAACCATAGTCTACCTATCATATCTTTTGTGTACCTCAATGTATTTGTACCTTGTGCCAAACATACAGTTGGGTCACAGATGTAATTTCTGTTATCATTTTCATTGTTCGTGTTGACTGCAATGCTAAGAATGTTTGCACTTCTTAAGGCAGCTGGCAATTTTAAAAGTTTTATACATTTAACCATGTTTGCTGTAAGCCACGTGACACACAAATGTTAAAGACCAAAAGAAAAAAAGAAAATTAAAGTTAAATAAATGTTAAACTATTACATAACTCTGAATGAGAAACAAAATGATGATGTGGATCCGAAAACACCTGCTCAAGGCAATGCTCGTACACGAGAAGATAAAATCAATCCTTTATTCCACAGTATTCCACAGTAAAACAAGTTTAGCGCTTTCAACTGGTAAAACCCAGTCTTCTTCAGAACAATTTCAAAATACACACATACCAATATTTATAGTCAAAGTGAGTCATTCAATTAAAGAAAAGTCCGCCAAAACTTTTAAAGCTATACTTCTCTCTTTACAACTAATTCTGAAATTTAATACGTATATATTGGTTTGTAAGAAACTTAATACGTGTATATTAGTTTGTAAAAGGCTATATGCCTTCTAAAAAACCACAATATATATGTAATAAAAAATATCTATATAAAATAATATATAAAATATATAATCTCTTCAGATCTAAAATAGAACATAACCCAGTGTGCATGTAAAAACTTCAAGTGTCCTAAAAGGTTAAGCTAAGGGGAAATATGTCAAATATAGTAATACCTAAGTCCACAGGGATAAATAGCTCAATAAAGACCCAGCTATTAATAATATGTGTAAGGAGTATATAAGTACATGTTGGCCTAATCCTATTGTGAAAGTATCAAAAAAGGTTTGATGCTAATAAACTCATTCAATCCAGGTGCTCTAGTGGCATCTAATACAATCTGCCACCTGCTCTCTAAGGCTGCCAACTGCATCTTCCAATTCCCTCCAAATAATGTGCTCTTGACTTGATCTATAATGGCAAAACGAAAATTATGTTCAACCCCATTATCACTTATATGTCTATATAAAGCATTTTTAGAATCTTTTTTCTGAATACGATATAAGTGTTCATAAATACGTTTTTTTAAATGTCTTTCTGTTTTGCCAATATAGTACGCAGGGCAGGATGTACAAGAGGCTAAGTATATCACCTGACTAGTATTGCAATTCTCTGTCCTAGTCTTATTTGGAGGGAATTGGAAGATGCAGTTGGCAGCCTTAGAGAGCAGGTGGCAGATTGTATTAGATGCCACTAGAGCACCTGGAGTGAATGAGTTTATTAGCATCAAACCTTTTTTGATACTTTCACAATTGGATTAGGCCAACATGTACTTATATACTCCTTACACATATTATTAATAGCTGGGTCTTTATTGAGCTATTTATCCCTGTGGACTTAGGTATTACTATATTTGACATATTTCCCCTTAGCTTAACCTTTTAGGACACTTGAAGTTTTTACATGCACACTGGGTTATGTTCTATTTTAGATCTGAAGAGATTATATATTTTATATATTATTTTATATAGATATTTTTTATTACATATATATTGTGTTTTTTAGTAGGCATATAGCCCTTTACAAACTAATATACACGTATTAAGTTTCTTACAAACCAATATATACGTATTAAATTTCAGAATTAGTTGTAAAGAGAGAAGTATAGCTTTAAAAGTTTTGGCGGACTTTTCTTTAATTGAATGATTCACTTTGACTATAAATATTGGTATGTGTGTATTTTGAAATTGTTCTGAAGAAGACTGGGTTTTACCAGTTGAAAAGGCTAAACTTGTTTTACTGTGGAATACTGTGGAATAAAGGATTGATTTTATCTTCTCGTGTACGAGCATTGCCTTGAGCAGGTGTCTTCGGATCCACATCATCATTTTGTTTCTCATTCTTAGTTGGTTGTAGTCTGTTTTCCTTTTTGATTACATAACTCTGGACTTGAACAATCAGAGTGATAGAATTAAAAATTCAGTTGGAATGTGTTATCTCTCTTTGCTACCAACACAGCATTGCAACAGCAATCAAATCATGTTCATACAAGCAATTCGCATTACCTCTACAGTATTAACAGGATAAGCATTTGTATAATCTTGGTTGTACATGTGTGGCTAACATATTTATTGCAATGAGTTATTACACAAACATTTATTAATATATTTGCACAAATGCAGCTCTGTCTTCTCTTTGTATTCTGTACATTCTTCTCTTATTTCTGCTGTAATTTCAGTCATGCAGTCTATAGTGTATTTTGAATAATTTTTATCGAAATGTGTGATAAAAATACATGACAGTGAACAATAATTTTCAGCAAAGGATGGAGAGTTTTGCTACTAGTGATCAAAAATGATAAATGTGTGGTGTTTTGTTTCATTTAAAAGCTCACTGAAGTTAGTTCCGCACTTTCTAAGTGTATCATCATTGACACATACCCACTGCAGTGAAGGTTGTCTGAATTGATTTTGTGTTTTCCTTCTCTCTCACAGTAATCATTCACAGTTGCAAGCCATTAGCAACTAACAATGGTGTAGAGGCTACACTTTGTTTACATCTTCTACATGAAGTCAAAAGTTTGGTATCAAGCAATTATGCGTTCACACCTCCTTGCACCTTCACAGTGCTGAAAGAGCTGAATCTACACTATAAAAAGGTAAACTTGTAACTAGGGAACTTGAAGGTGAGGAGACTTGTGTATTTGGACAAAACACAAAATTGGTGTGATGCCCCTGCACTGGCCCAGTAATCAAGGAGGCTCAATCCTCACCACTGGAACAGAGAGGGATGTACACAATGGTAGGATGACAAGTACACACACCGTAAAGTACAATTTCCCTTAAGAGCACACAGAAATCACAGTCAGTCTGGGGCTGGTTTCTGCCTCTTTCTCCAGATCACCAATAAGACTCCCCACTGGCGCAGCTATAAGGTTAAGATCTCAGCCGAGTGGTCAAGCCAAAACCTCCACCACCCTCTCTGTCCAACCAGTGCCTCGTGTCCCTGCCCAAGTAGCTCACACACACACACACACACACACACACACACACACACACACACACACACACACACACACACACACACACACACACCTTGAGATATGATTTATATACAAATACACAGACACTCTTGGGGAAGGCTGGCACAGGTTTACAAGCTATGCCCCCCTCTTCCCAGACTATAAGGTAGTTATCACTGCCACCAACCACTACTTATTAGCTACTCTAAGGCCCTTACAAAGGGTGCCCAATCCTACTGTGTAATGTTACTATCATCCAAATGGTAAGTATGACCAAGAGCAAGGCTATTGGAGTGGCCTATACAGTGTCACCAGAATAAGCAGCACTAAAGTTTTGTTCCCCTGCAGCTCTCAGCTCCTTGTAAAATCTACGCAACACGCAGTTGTATCTCTGAACTTTGCAGCACAAGAAATCTGGAAAAAGCTGAAATTTATTTGGGGAGGGGGGGACAAAAGCCCAAAAACCAGGGACACATTTTAAACATTGCTTGTATAATGTTGGAAAGTTGCTAGAATAAAATGCTGTGTTACCACCATACATTTCACTGCTACGTCTTTACCCCAGGGGACCCTGTGCAAAACAGTCAGAGAAACATACCACTATGCCAAATCAGCTGTTTTGTGAAAGAGAGGAAGACGAACTTAAATGGCTACCATTTAGTGAATTCAGTTCTCACCATAGCTGTCAACCTCTTGGCACAAAACACCTGAACAAAGTCAGTAATGGGGGGAATACTGCCCTCAAACATATTCAGTAAATTCAGTTCTCACTATAGCTCTCAACCTCTTAGTAAAAAACATGTGGACAAAGCCAGTAATGGGGGGAATACAGCCCCCAAACATTCAATGAATTCAGTTCTCACCATAGATAACTCTAAACCTTAGCACAAAATACCTGGACAAAGCCAATAATGGGGGAATACAGTTCCAAGAATAGGGACAAATTTCAAATATCCATGTTATAAACTTAGACAACAGCTAGAACAGTTTTGTGTTACCATGTACTTTCCAAAGAATATGAAGTCTGAAATTCAAATGCCTGTTATTTTTAAACATTTAACCAGGAAACTAGTCTGACTTGGAACAAAAGACAATTTTCAGCAGAGAAGGGAGAAATGCCAGACACATCTTTGTAAGATGGGAAGACATGCAGACACCACACAGAAGGCACCCCAGCCAAGAATCAAACCAAAGAACCTGTAGCTGTTAGGCAGCAATGCTACCAGTGCACCACTGTACTACAGACTTTGCAAGGAAAAATGTAGATACACCACAGATTATATGAGGAACAGAACAAATAGGAGGCAAAAATCTGCAAATTTTTTTTTTAGAAATGGTGGTGGATAGGGAATTCAGGTCCTTGCCACCTGCATCCAAGGTACAGGGTTCAAGCCTGAGTATCTCTACCCACCACCATTTGTTCTCTCTAGCCACCAGTATATAGTAGCTGGGGCATTTCACACACACACACACACACACACACACACACACACACACACACACACACACATGTCCTAGTTATGAAGCCTTCACCTACTTGTTCAATCCAGAGAGTGACCAAGCCTTCACTTACCTGTTTGCGACCAAGCACCTACCTGTATCACAAAGCAAGCCTACACTCCAGCCAGTGACCACTGTTTCTTGAATGCAGTAATCCACAAATGAAGCCAAGCCTGTGCAATCAACGTCCCGCGAGAGCAGCAGTAGCTCACCCCTCATTGGTTCTGCCTGCAGCTGAAGCTCCTCTTCTGTGTGGTGATGACCACAAAGATTCTTGGGTATCTCACAGCAATGATTGCTGGGTACCTCTTTGTCTCTATCTGGACTGCTGATAAAGGCAGTCTGAGTTCTGCTAATGCCTCTGTGCATGTGCAGAGGACTCGGGAATTTTTTTTTTTTTTCATTTTTGTTTTCCAGTTTTAAAGATTTTTTTTTTGTAATTTCTAGGTGGGAGGGCTGCAGTCCGGCAGTCTGACAGCACGAGCTGCCCCTGCCCCAACCCCAACACAGCAGTGTTCCCATATAACTGCTTTAACAGAAACTCATTAATGGTATATCAGCAAGCCAAACAATCTCAGGGTAGTACCACAAAAATTGATTACACATTTCTATGTCTCACTTAATGCAGGAATAACAACGTACATATGTATTTTGTTGATTGTATTGTGAATGAGTCTTTTCTGTCTGGAAGCTTGTGTGGCTCAGTGGACTAGGGGAGTTAGCAGGGGTGATGTTGTTGATGGTTTTAATCTTGAAGTATTCACATCTTTTGAATGTGAGGTATTATATGTTTTTTTTTTACAGACTGTCAGTCTGCGTGTGGTATAAGATTATTACCATCTGTCACATATTAATTACATTAGACAACTGGAGAATGCCATGGATATTTTTAGTGAAGTGCAGTACTGGAGAAACAGGGACAGATGTCATTGTCTGTAACACACAAATAATCCTGGACTGGATTACAGGTATGTATGGGCTGGACTCACTTTATAAGTACTGACAATCACACTGGGCATGCTCATATACTCAGTTAAACTGAGCCCATTTCTCTTGCCCCTTGATCAAAATTACCTGTTATGTATAGATATGTGTATACATACATACATACATACATGTATACATATGTGTATGTCACTATCTGTCTCTCACATCGATAATATATCTCTCTCTATGTATTTAAAAATACATATATACCTCTCTCTCTCTCTCTATATATATATATATATATATATATATATATAGAGAGAGAGAGAGATATATATAGGTCTACTTTTTTGCTCAAAATTACAGTATTTCAAACAAGAAAAGAACGAACCCACTTCTGCAAACGTGCACTTCAGCGAAAGTTCACTTTCACGAAAGCCGATTCACCTACACTACAGTGGGGAAAAGGAAATATATCCTTTTCCCCAATGTAGTGCGAGCTCGGAGTTGGTATATTTAAGTAGCGGGAGTGAGGGGGCACAGCCCCCCACATGGGGGAACAGGGAGCTTGCCCCCCTGCAAAGCAATGTCTTTTGTTTGTTTTATATTTATTTTGCCAATTCTGTGAAACGGCTTTTGCGAAAGTGCACTTTTCTGAAGTGCACTTTCGCGGAACTCAGGTAGTACTTTTGTAAGTAATGTAACTTCGACTAATATATATATATATATATATATATATATATATATATATATATATATATATCGGTCTCTCCCCATATATCTACATAACACATATACAGATTACACACACACACACACACACACACACACACACACACACACACACACACACACACACACACACACACACAGCTACATTTATATATACATCTCTGTTATATACATAAATATGTGTGTAGATGCTTTGTCCTAATACCCTAATAATGGTGAGTAAAGCTGCACTATTGCACAGCTAGAATGTTGCTCAAAGGATCCAAAGTAAGGGCTCAACAGTACATAATGCACTTACCTACAGACCCCTGTGCCTACTGGATGTCACCACACATACAGCAACAGGTGAGCAGGTGGTGTAATATATAATGTTGTCTATGCATGCATGGACAGGTCACATTATTCCTGCCTACAGGCTTGCCCATCCAAGTGCAAACAGCCCCATATGGCCATACTTTTAGCTGTAGATACATATTTAGGATACATAACAGTTATCTGACTGCTAGGTCACTAGATGCAGATAACAGTATGAAGCAATATCACTCTGCAGGCCACAGATGCTGTTCAACACAAGCCTAGTATAAGTAATCCACAAGTAGTTTGCTGGCAATTATATATAAATCAGATGTCAACCGTGGTGCGTCTGATAAGTACTGTGATCTATAGTGTATAAGATTTGAAAGGTAGGGGTTCTAATCTCACTCCAGGCCATTGTGTGTGTGTGTGTGTGTGTGTGTGTGTGTGTGTGTGTGTGTGTGTGTGTGTGTGTGTGTGTGTGTGTGTGTGTCTACTCCTGAAAATAACAGAATCCTGCACTGGCTATCAAACTTTAATGATAAGCACTTTTTGGCCTGGAAGTTGCTGCTGGCTTACAAACTGCCTTCTTCTACAAGGCCTGATAATGTCATCTACTTTAAGACTACCAGCTGCCATTGCACTACCAGACTGAAGTTGTGGCACGTGTGATAAGAGCTGTGATCTATAGTGTGTAAGACTAGATAGGTAGGGGTTCTGATTTCACTCCACTTGGTGTGTGTCTGTGTATGTCCATACAGTGTAAATATGATCATATCAGTAACTTAGAGGTAGGGTTTTGAATGGTTTTTTTTTGTAGCAGGTAATGTGGGCCTCCAAATGCCTGACCACAACTATTTATTTTATTTATTTATTTTATTTTACATTTGTTTACCGGGAAAGTCCGACTGGACACAGGTCCATTTTCAGCAGAGGCCCTTGGAGAAAAGCTTCACAATACAATACAGTACATGAGAGAAGAGAAAAAAATAGAGCATACTTACAGCAAACATGCACAATAAGTTAGAGATAAACAATTCTTATAGTAGGCAATCATTGAGGTACATAAAAACGTAAAACAGCATTTGTTTTATTTTTACAATTATAAGTTCTGTCAAGTAAATATCAACGGGTTCACAAGCTTTCATGGGAACTGTTTATACTTAGCTATACACAGAAACATTCTCTTGGTTTGGGTTTGCCTGGTGAGTGTCAAGAACATGGCCAGTCACTTAAATAGTGGGTCTTCATGAGTTTTTTGAAATGAATAAAGGAAGTGGTAGAAGTTATTTGGCTTGGTAGTGTGTTCCAGGTTTTAGCAATGGTGCTGGCAAAGAGGGATTTACCGGTATAATTTCTATGTTGAATGACAGTTATGAGGTTCTGGTTACTAGATCTTATGGCTCTGGCCTGCTGATGTCATCAAGCATAATATGTCCTAAAGAGATAGTAATAGCAGACATGACATGACATGTGTTGCATCATGTACTGTGATCTGTAATGTATACCATTAGATAGGTAAGTGTTATAATCTACATACAAACAACTTGCATTATATGTATGCCATGTCCTGTAAGCAGTAATTGGAAGTGGTGCTATCCTCAATGTAGCTAGGTATGTTTGTGTGGTTGTTAGAGCATTTTACGTCAGCTTATAGAACCCATGGGACATTTGAACTTCCCTAGCATAATGGCCATACAGCCCTTACAATCCTAGACAACTTTATTCCCTTATTTACATGATCAACACATACTGACCCATTCCAAGAAGAACAAAGATACAAGCCCTGTGGTGAAATGACAGTCACCCAGCCAATCATACACATGGTTTGTCATGAAGTGCACTGAGGTGCACTGTTTGCCATATGGCAAGATTCTTTTTCAAAAGTGTGTTAACATTTGCTAGACAGAGCTCTGCCATCAGCATGTATTAATAATGTCACATACTAAGTTAATGTCCTTAAAGTGATTAATCTATGTACCATGCCATCTAGAGATATGAATCATTTATGATCAAACAGGGTCACATATTGATCCATATGCAAGGCAGAGATCACCTCTGAGTAGTCTATATGCCACAGGCTACAATGACACTGATTTCAGATGATCCCAATTGAGCAGATACTGAAGATATGAAGTTCCCTTGTGAGGGACCATACTGATGTGTGCAATTGCCAGTAGTGCTTGGGAAAGGTACATTCCCAAATGGCCATTGCACTTGGATATTTGCATGCTGAGGGAAGAGTACATGGAGGTTATGAGCATGTCAATTACGTGTGACTGTGCCCTCAGTTATAGGTTCATAGGTTCATAGGTTCATACTAGGCTATCTGCCCTAGGGCATTTATAAGCCTAGCCAGAGTGTGTTTGGCTTTCGCCACCCATTTTAAATTAATTTTGCTATGCCCTTTTTCGAGGTTAGTATACTGTGCCTCTGTCTAGCAGTGACACAGAAGTGATACCCGGGGTAAACCTACGATCTCCCATCCACTCATCAAGATTCCTCTTGAAGAGAGTCAATGTCACATGTGATGACATGTGATTCCCATCATACCACTGAGAAGACATGGTGATCTCAGGCACATTAGGTGTAAATGTGTGTTGGCAGACCTGTGTGCCCAGTTGTATCACCCCTGAGTATGTACATCACATGTTGCGACAGATGTGATACTTACCAGGTACATAGGCTTTAGTAATGGAAATTATACTATATATATATATATATATATATATATATATATATATATATATATATATACGTCTACCTGAAAACGCTGAAAGTCCACAGCGCCGAAAACAAGAACACCGACACCGGAAGATTGACAACTGAGATAATCGAAAGTTGAAAATCCCAATGCTGAGAACACTGACATGTTAAGGTAAGTGTGCAATAGGGATGGACGTTAGGGTCAGGGTGTGGGTAAGGTAAGTGTGTGATAGTGACGGACTTTAGGGTAGGGTGCGGGTCAGGTAAGTGTGCGATAGTGATAGACCTTAGGTTTAGGGGCGGGTTAAGTGAGTTTGGGTTAGGATACGGGTAAGGTAAGTGTGCGATAGTGATGGACTTGAGGGTTAGGGGCAGATTAAGTGAGTTAGGGTTAGGGTGCAGGTAAGGTAAGTGTGTGATAGTGACAGACTTAAGGGTTAGGGGCAGATTAAGTGAGTTAGGGTTAGTGTGCGGGTAAGGTAAGTGTGCGATAGTGACAGACCTTAGGGTTAGGGTTTGGGTTAAGGTTAGTGCATAGATAGTTGTGTATGTAAGGTTTAGTGTAGGTTTGTAAGGTTTTTGGTGTGCTTGTGTTGTGTGTGTGTTTTTCAGGAAAGGTATTTGTTTTGTTGATTGTCGGGATTGTGGTTTGTCAGGCATGTGAAGTTTCGTGTTTTTGAACTTTCGGTTTCTTTCGGTTTTGTCGTGTTGATTATTTCGTTGTCAGTGTTTTGGCGTGTCAGTGTTATCAGGTAGACCCATATATATATATATATATATATATATATATATATATATATATATATATATATTTATTTATTAATAAAAACTCTCTGGAAAAACTCTTTATCTGATCACCTTCATATCTCTGTAGGGGTTCCTCAAGGCTCTATCCAAGGCCCCCTACTATTTTCCATTTTTATTAATGACCTTCAAACAGCTATCCCAAACACTACCTGCATTCAATATGCAGACGACTCTACAATAATCTGTACAGCCACCTCTCAAACTGAACGCCAGTCTATTACCCAAAAAGCTTTTAACACCGTTGAACAATGGTTCTCTCAACGCTGCCTGCTCCTTAACCCTAAGAAAACTAAACTGCTACTCTTCTCACCAAGCCGAAAGTCTACCCCTATTCATTTCACTCTCACTTCCAACAATGGTACTCTTATCTCTCTGAATCTAACCACTAAGCTATTAGGAATAACTATTGACAACAATCTCAACTTTGATTCTCACATCAACAATACAATAAAATTAGTTAACAAAAAAATAGGTTTGCTATATAGAATCAAACCCTTCCTCACTCCACTAGCTAGGACCACAATAGCTAGAACACACCTAATCTCTACTCTACTCTATGCCTCACCTATATTTACCAATCTCTCTAAAAATAACCTCAATAAACTTATAACATCCTATAATACTATTGCTAGATTTGCTACAGGATCCTCCTTCAGAACCCATCACTGCCTGAACCTAAAACAACTAGGATGGCTCAAACTCCCTAACCACTCAAACTCCAACAGCTTACTATAGTGCACAAGACCCTTTACCAAACTAACAAAACCCCAATACTTACCAGTCTCATTATACCATACAATAACCTGAGACACCCACGCTCTTCAAACAAACTTTTGATCAATACTACTAAAACTAACAATGTAGCAGGTGATTCACTGTTCTCCTATGCTGTTGGAAAAATATGGAATAAACTACCCACTGAGATCACATCTCTCACGTCTTACCCACTATTTAAAAAGAATCTAAAACTGTATTTCAATAATCACTGGCTATGCTCTTGTACTAACCCAGACTAACCCTGTCTCCTCTTTCTTTTCTCTTTCTCTTCTCTTTTCATTTTTACTCTCCCTATAACACTAATACCTTTCCCTACTCACCTTAAAGCATTTTTAGCAAAATTTATGCTATATTTATTGTAATTACTATGTATGACTTTACTATGTATGGTTTTACCTGTTTCATGCTACTATAATCATTGTTTAACGATTATATAAACCTGTAATAAATACTGGAGCTTTTCTCCCCAGGCCTCTACTGAAAATGGACATATATCCAGCTAGACTAGCCCGGTCAACAAATGTAAAATAAAAAATAAAAATAAATAATATATATATATATATATATATATATATATATATATATATATATATATACATGTAGTTTGTGGCCATTAGCATGTTAGCATGCATTTGTTCATCAATACTCTCTTGTAGGATATTGACATAGCTCACAGAGTCTGAGTGCTCATAGTCTGCAGGCATCAGTCAACATTGTTAGCCACAGACATTCTGTATTTGCTTGTATAGTGGTTAAATGGATTCCAAGCATTAGAGGATCCACAACTGGGCCCTGTTGAACACTGCTACTCACAGATCAGCTACTGGAGGCAGATGTCCCTATGCAGGGAATGTGTGCCATCAATGGGCCACTTAGTGACCCCTACAATGATATTACCATGGAAGCCTAAGTGGGTTATTTTGTAAATGATACCTGTGTGGGGGATATAGTCAGATGACTTGTCAAAGTCCAGGGGGTTGTATGTCCTAATGTCCCCTCACCCAGGTCCTTGGTGAGTGCCTTGGAAATGTCCACCATGTTTAACAGTCATGATCCCCCTGTCAGACATCCAAACTGTGTACAGCCAACTGTATGTAGATCACATATATGTGTGCTGATCAGCTCTATTATGATTGGCCCTACAGGCATACAGATATGGACACTCAGGCAAAGAGGTTTATAGTTTTGGTGGTCAGTGGATGCAGCACCTCTGTGCAAGGGAATAACAGTTGCTGCTGTCCAGTCAGCTGGGGTGCAGCCAGTAGTTTCAGTATGATTGCAAGGTGTTCCCAATGGTGTTAGTAATCCTTGTCAGATCCCATATAGGACACAGCCTGGGATGTTAGCATATCCAATAGATGCTTTGTATCCCCCATAGAGAAGTCAGTTATGACCTGCTCGGTAGATATGGAAGGTATAGGACAAGTTGTAGGAATGTCATGTGGCACATGTCGTGGGGACATGAGAGTGAAGTTGATGCAGAACCTGTGGACTACAGGTTACCTATGATGACAGACCCATTATATGCAACATCATTATGTACAACTTCACCAACAATCTGGGCCTGTCGTTTGAGGTTACACATGTCACTACACTGTGCTTTATGGTTCTGCTTTGTGTGGGTGGCTTATTTTGTCAATTACTGTGTCTACACAACATCACAACACTATGTGCTTCTTTTAGCTGAGGAGGTTGTTTCTCCATTTTAGAGGGGAATGCTCACCCCAACTGTCTCACAACAATTCCCACCTCTTATTACATAGCCTGCTAATTGCAGTTCTCCACCAGACAGGTTTGTTCTGCCATGAGGAGTCTGTTTTCCTCCTGTCAGGTACAGCCAAGTCCATGCAGTTGTGATTCTGCTTGCATAATGCATGGGTGTACAGCTCTGCATACTTTCCTGTCCCATCTGATGGGGGAGGTGCAGTGAAGCTATGTAAACAATCCCACAAAAATTTGCTTTGTTGAAATATATGTCTGTATTGTCTGCAAGGGGGGGGTTAGTTCTGGTAGTTTTCATAAGACTGATTTGTGATCCGATCCCACCAGGGAGGTCCTCACATTGGGGGGGGGGCCACAGTGGTCACCCATAATCATATGATGCATTACATTGGTTCCCCTTGTGGCATTGTAGTTAAGGATGTGGACTAACCTTTGGGAAAGTGAGCTGCAGCATGACTTAGCAACATGGTGGTCACATAATACCACCCCAAACCATGGTGTAATGATATATCTTAATAGACATACGTACATCCAAATACACACAGTTTGTGTCTGGATTCATGGAACTTCTCCTGTAGCCAGCTATTGCTTGATTATGTACTGTTCCAGTAATGAATAGCACCTGCAGTGTCTCAAAATCAGTGTTTCTCTAAATCTGGACGTGTATCTATGCTTAATGAGTATGTATACACCACCAGCATTACCTTGCACACTGTCATTTCGAGGTTTGAACATGTGGAAAGACATGTAGTCTGGTATGGCTGTGGTGCTGTCCATAGCCTTGAACCAGATGTCCTTGACTACATACATGTCTGCATATTCCAAGTTGGGGACATCTTCCACAGACTGGGGTTCAGTGTTGCCATTCCCAGCGTGTAGCAACATAACCATGATGATGTAGAAAGATGGTGTTCTCATTACAAAGTTTTCCCTCCAGACAGTGCATATAAGAACCATTGTGGGGGTGTCAGCAGCCTTGACCAGTACTCCAAATCTCAGGAGTGAGAGATGAAGATGATCACTGGTGAAGCATTGATGTCTGTTGAGCAAGGCATCCCAGGCAGACATGTAGCAGATCCCCTTACAATGACTCCACATGCTAAGGCAATTATTGACTTCCATCAATTTCTGTGTGTATGCATCCATCATCCTAGGTAAGGGTCAACTGCAGGACTAGAGGGGTGGGGACACTTTTCACATCTCATCAGCAGGTTCTGCAAAGTTAGGGTAATGGTGTCACAACCTTGGGGTTCACAATCTGATGTACAGTGTTTATAGTCACTCCTTGCAGCAAAGATGTGGATGCCCATGCATGCATAGAGGGCTTGTTCCACTTTGCTGACATGTTGTCCTTGCAAGCGTACGATGCCTGTCAAGCAACCAGGCAGAACACTGGTTGATATGTGACATGATGTGGGAACACAGACATGTGTTTTGGGTACAACAACTGTGCAGTATGACATGCCTAGTACATATGGCAGGTGGACAGGCATTGGCCAAAGATGGCAAGTCTGCTGCAGTGGGCTTCACGGCCATGTCATGCAGATATCCACCATTAATCTGTTGAAGGGCAGGATTCATGACTTGGTGTGAAACTGTCACCTATGATGGATCACCATCACTATGTTGCTTGTTTCAGAAAGCCTTGACATCTGTGTCACTAGACATTGCACATTATATTGTGATGCTGCAGAAGTGCTCCTAATCACCATCTTATCAGTTCCCTAGTGACATACCACCAACCCTGGAACAGAAGGCATAATACATGCAAAAGCCAACAGAGTGCCCATGTTGCTAATAAAGCCATCTACCTGGAGAAGGGTACGTGAAGCCTACAGAGCCTTTCATGATGTGGAACAGCTATGTAGATGAACAAACAGACTGTGTCCTGCTTCTCATCATGACCTTCATAGTAACATTTTGAGTGTGAAAACAGAAAATGTATCGGAGCATGGTATCCTATTTGACAGTGGTTTTGGTGAGACTGGCATTAGTAGTTGCCAGGCACTGGCAATTCCATGGACTCCCCTGGTTTCCCCAGTTTTCACAAGGAAATTGTGTCCTTCCAGTACACACTGCTTGGCTAGTGTCCATCTGCAGAACACCTGTGCAAAACCCCCACCTTACCTTCACAGGGTATACATACTACACTTCCCAAACATGCTTGTCTGCACTCTGTACAGACACTTTGGATGACTCTCTTCTTGGAACATGATGGAAGTAACTGTGCAAGTAAATATTGCAAAGGACAACTAGCATGCTGTGCCAAGCAGTGTCCCCAGATCTCTGAGCCACGTGATATGAAACTCCATGAAAGGAGTTAGGATGGCTATGAGGAGTAACAATGTTGTACACCTACTGACACTGGACCACACACCATTTGTTGTGCTGAAGGCCAGATCATGCCCACCTCCAATAACTGGTGGTCCTTATTGAGTGTTAAACTATGCAATGGATGAGGGGAATATGAATTGCTCCACCTAACATGGCCTGACAAAGTGTTTTACAATATTAGGACAGCAGGCCTTGCTGAAAACTGTGCAGGTTATTTACACAGTGGCATGTCAGCTGATGGATAGGCAAGTGTCTGATAGTCATATTTTGGGAAGATAGCATTGGGAGATCTACGCTACAATGATGCCAATCAGCAGTGGATTTTTCCTAGATATCATTAATGGATTACCCCCTCTAGCCATTCCCTTCTCTGCAGTCACAGTCACTGTCCGTGACCTCTGACTACATTAGCAGGTGATTGAATATTAGGAGCTGTCAGTGAATCCCACACAGAGCCAACAGTTATTCAGGATGGCCTGATTCAAACATTCAGTTGTTTTCATTGCCACTGACAAATAGTAAATGTCAACGACTGCACAATATTATCTTTTGGGAAGCAATCCAAACCTGGAAAATATGGTAGTGTCCACACACACACACTGCACACAGTTAAGCCATTACTCGTGGAGTTATTTATCACAGAGAGTAATGTAGCCTTTGACTTTCACTGGGTGGTAAGATGTGGGAATCCATTTAATTTTGTGCAACCTATACAGAAATGTATGGCATGTAAATCCCAGGCTGTCATTGTTATACCAAATTGGGTACTCATCACACCTATCATTGAGTGCAATGGCACCTCTGCTATGTCACTATATAGGCATATCTTACAACTATAACAGTCACACAGGTTCCATGGTAAACTAATACACATTGTAAATAAAATGTCCTATGCAGTCTGTGTCCAGACTGTACATGTGTAGTTTGTGTCCTGCATGCTTTGCAGGGGATGTGTATGGCTGCCATACAGGGAGTTGTCTGATCTCACTGTGTACCTCCCACATATACAAGACAGGACTAACACATGTCTTACCTGTTCTACACATCTACACCATCACTGTGGTATAAATATTACATGGTGGAGAGACAGGTATGTAACACAGACAATACACCCTATATGTAAAAGGTTCCCCATGCATGTGAAGCAAACATCTGCTGTAATCCACATCATGTGCAAGTTACACAATGGAATGCAGAACAAGACATTCATAACTGGTGTAGGAAAAATGTCTGCAATGCACACAGGAAATTTGTAGAAGGGTCATCTCCATCACCACAGCTTGTACATGTGTTAGCTCCTGAAACCCTGGTGACACTTATCAAGGGTATCAGAACTTTTCATAGATTAGGGATGCATGAGTAGGCTGGATGATGCCATTGTCCTTGCTAGCCTCTTATACACATATGAACCTATGGAGCCATGCACCTATAGTGCTGTACCTTGTTGAAGACATATTTCTTCTGTGCTGACATTCCATCCTGTGCTGTGACATATATGGGTTTATTGCCACTGTGTATCCATAGGTGTTCCCTACAGACTCCTGAAACTGCAACATAAACAGGTCCATGACACACCTTTTATTGTGTAAGTATACAGCCTTTACAACATCATACAACATAAGGTATACAAAATTATGTGGCTTACTCATTACAAATGTCATCATACAGTCTCTGTTAGTGACCAGTGCAAGTGGTATGGCAAAACACAACTGCGGTACACAAGTACATATTAATTTATATAGTCACCCTGTCCATCAGACATAGCTTCATTTCCCTGCATCGATGATGAGGATGACAGGGATGTGGCACAGGTATCATCACTTGCACAGGGTGTTGTGTGGGGGTGCCAGAGGCCTAGGCTGACCCAATAGGTTAAAAACATGTGTGTGAGTCAGAAAGGGAGGCAGGCAAGCTGGACCATGGAAATGTGCCATGTGTGTCTGTAGGTGAACTGAATTTGACAGTGGTGTGTGAGTGTGTGTGTGAACACAGTCAAGATCAGTGTTAGCCCTACATATGTGTATGTTGGACAGCTTTGAAACATTCATAGTGATGACATTTCACCATCTCCGCCCCCAAACACTGGAACTGGCTCTGCCAGGATTTGCACTGACACCTCCATAGCCAAGGTCAGAAGCAGTGCTAGTAACTGCTGTCTGCTGGGACCATGTCATCCACGAGAATGCCCAGGACCATGAGCTGATGGCCTGCTATGTCCTGGTGTGAACAGCACACTCCCCTCTGTAGCGCTGGATATACTGCCACTACGGGTGAGTGATTGTGCATGGCCATGAGGACTTTCAGCAGATGGGGTTGCTGACCTATGTCCACAAGTCCAATGCTCAACTCCAACCAGATGTTCCAGCACAATGTGCAGTCCAAGACAGATATTCTGTGATCTGTCTCAGTCCACCTTCTTTTCACTGCATCAGTGAACTGATCCAGGGTGTCACCAATGCAGTGGAGGCTGTCACTGATGTCAGACTATGCTGCATCCATAACCCTACGCATATGTCTGGAGTTCCTTACTTCCTTTCAGAATGTGCCTCTGCCTCCTTGATAGCCTAAAACATGCACGCCAAGTGACCCCTGATGTGACATCTGCAACAGGTGGTGCAAGGACAGCAGACCTCCTACAAGCACCCCTATCATACCACCTGTGCAGAACCTCGCCAGGTCTTTGGTTATGGCCAGTGTCTACACTCACTGCAGCCATAGTTGTCACACTTTCCTATTCAATGTCCACTCCCTCTGACTGTCCAATATCTGTGGCCTCCGTAGAATGGGTTGAGGGGACATAATGTAAGTACCCTTGCATGTTTTACTATAACAATGCATCCATATATCTCACATTTACAGTAGCTACTGTGTTAATTATTTTGTTTAAAATCTGAGCATGTGATTCAAACTGCAGTTAAACCTCTCCCCCCAAAAAACAAAGACATGACACCCATGTAACAGTATGTACACTCTGACACATTGAATACTACTGTACTCCAATGCTGATCAAACAAAGCTTACCTGGATGCTCCTCTGCTGTGGCAACTGTGGCATCCACATCCACAATGTATGGTGTGATGGATGCCTGTGAGCTGTCGTGTGTTCCTAGGTTCACCAGGAATTCCACAGTGACTGAGAGTGGTTGCTCTGCTGCAGGCCCTCTACCAGTGACACCATGATGCCTGGCTACATCTGCTGCTCTTCTGCATGCAGAATTAATCTTGTCTGTTGCACTGTGCCAAACCTGCTTATATGTCCTGCACTGATAACCTATGGCATTCAAGTCACTGACAAGGTCAGTTCACAATGCTGCCCGCTGTTCCTTCTTTTGTCTCCCCCTGGTCAGTAGGAGTTTATGGTGTTGATGGAGGCCTTCAAGTATTATATCATTCCCTGCATTTGTGAAAGGAGCACAGCATCTGGAATACATGTTTCCTGAAAGACAACAAAATGGGAACACATGTTAGGATCACATACATGGATGTACATAATGTAGAGCTACAACAAGAACATAATGGCTGGCAGTATCCACCGCTTGATCACACATGTCATATTCCACAGTGTGCAAACATACTAAGCATGTGGATACAACTAAGATACTAGCAATAGTCAGCTATTCCCCATATGTGCCATGACAGATACTGCTGTATGATCATACACCCAACACTGGAGTCCATTGTAGTGTGTCCTCTAGGGGCAACCCCCCTGATAATATGTCAAAACAGCAGTTCCAAAAAAATAGCAGTGTGCTATTACAACCACTATAAAGGGACAGTCCCACAAGACCAGTGTACCATATTGACAAAAATATTCCACCCTTGATGTGTTATACATCTTTTGCAGGTGTAATAAATGTGGAGATCACTGTCATGTAATCAGTACATTTCTAAGAAAGGCTTACTGCTGTAATCCCCATTCCCCCTAAGTATATTCACACATATGCATCATGTTGTAAACAATACCTGTATCTTCCCCTTCCATCCTATTAGCACATCTAGCTTGTTCCACCTTTGTGTGGAGCATCTGCTTTATATCTATTTGAGTTTAGTGCAATATAAGATTTAGGTTTATGTGTTTAGAACAGTATCTGTTTGCACTTAGTACTATCTGCATATACATCCTGCCTTTATTCCTAGCCACTAGCTAGATATTGGTATATCGCTTCACTACTATGTTTCATATTGTATGCATAGCTAATATTTACTGCAGTATGTATTATTTGCTATTGTATGTATATTCAATTGTTTTTCATGTACTCTACTGCTCATTTATTGTTCTGTGGAGCTTTTCTCCTCTGGCATCCACTGAAAAAGGACCTGTACCCAGTTGGAATTTCCTGGTAAACAAATGTAAATAAATAAATAAATAATAAAAAAGGTTACATACTTGCTGAAGTACAATACTCCCCTGTTGATATGTGCAGATATATAATGTTTTTGGCAATGCATTTACTGTCTGAAGAAAGTCTCATACACACTGGTTCCCCATAGCCATCTGTTTGTCTTTTTTAACATGCTTCTCCTTACCAGATGATTGCCTGTTAATCGATCTGTGGTTCTGAATTGCTAATTGCAACTAACACAACTGATGTGCACTATCATCAGCCAATGACATGCAACCACTGAATAAGATATAAGGCATTCGTATAGATTAGAAGCCCTTTCTGATATGTTATGCTGGACATTACTGGGGTGAGGAGACTACATCATCACATAGGGTAGGTCTGTAGCAGCTACTGTTACATAGAGATGTGTGTGCTACAGGCTGCAGCTGATGCTATAAGTAATAGGCCTAGGCAGAGAGCGTGAATACTTTGGAGGACAGCAAGCTGTAAGAGCAACTGTGGGAGCTGTGTCAGCCTTGTTGTAGAGGCAGAGCCAGAGTTAGGGTACCCCTTCTACTCAAATTAAGGCATGTGTTTATAGTAAGTATGTTAGGCAATGGTATCACTAACAGAGTACTAGGCAACATGTTTGTTGTGTCCTTGAGCAGCATAGGTGGTACATATAACATTAATTCAACCATTTTGGCAACTGTCAGGCCATGTGTTACAGTCTGGTACTATTTTGAAATGTGTATGCTGGCAGTTTTATTACTAGCAGGGGCTTCATATGTGTATGTTAGTTGTGCAGCTGTGCTAATCTGTAATGTGATTATGAAAGGATTGTGTGCTGCACTCTGATATTAGTGAGCCACATTTGCATTACCTGAGTTAAACTCCTCTGTGAATATGTATTAATGCATGATCTGACACTTTATATATTTATAATGTTGCTACAGGGATATGTGAAGTGTGTTCCTATCTGCATGCCTGTGATTTCTATCAGTGAAAAGCAGACATTTGATTTGGAATGCGTTGTGTGGATAAAGACTGCATAACTCAGTCATAAATTGCTGGTTTCACAATAATGTAATTTAAAAGCTACACACCACTGGATTTGAGCCCAGGACTGTGTGTGGCAAAAGTTACCAAGTGAACAGCATTTAACAGCCTGAGCTACTGAGTCACTGTTACAGCAGGTGTATTTTTCAAGATATAAGTGCACACATACAGGTTGTGACATACTTTTTTTACATCCATCATAATGTGAATGTCTTTATATGGATGAATTTCTTCACCAGAGTCCCAGCTGAACATGTATATTGCCATTAATGTTTTAGCAGGTGTATTTCTAAATGTGGCTGATAAACATGCATATTTACCTGCTGTTAGAGACCTCACTTACATCCAGTATTCTGTGGCTTTCTACTGGTGTACTCTTGCACCAGACTCCAAGTTACATTCCCATTTTTTCAATTACTCTTTCACCAAGTTTGCACAATGTGGCATGATGCACAGCTCTGCTTAAACTCTCTTAATGACTGTAGCTTGCAGTTATTATATTTTGCTTAAACACCTGTGGTGTGGCAGGTTACTGCAGTGGTCTGTAGGTGCAATGATCTTGGGTTCAAAATAGGGGACAGGCATTTATTTTGTACGTGTTTATCATTTGAAATGCATATATCAATATAGCTCCATTTAGCTAAGATTAGCAACGTTGCACGGTGCACCATGTCATGTAATGTCATGCAAAAAAATCTTTAAAGAAAAGAAAAATAGGGAGATAGGAAAGTGGTGAAATGGGGTGCAAGCAGGGAAAAAACATAATGAAAGGCAGCTAGATATATCCAGGAAAGGTGTAGGAAAAGACCATAGCTATCCATTTCCTGTACAGCAACAACTGTGCACTTTGACAGAAGTTGTAGATGAATTTGGACTCTCAACCCCAGAGAGAGGAGTGAGGACAACATAACTGCATTGTCAAGCCAATTAGACCAAATTACATGTGTCCAGGGGACATGTGTCTAAAATGGAGCGCTAAATAGTGGACGATATATATATATATATATATATATATATATATATATATATATATATATATATATATATATTTTTTTTTGGACAGGTGCCCATTGTTTTTTTAAGGTGAGAGTGGAATATTGGGGACGGGACATAAGTACATGTGGGAAAGGTAGGTTTGGTAGATAAGGAAGCTTTTGCAGGCAGACAAGACAGAAGACAGGGGTGGTGTGTAACACAAGAGGGTAGTGAGCACCTTGGATGGGGAGGATGTTGCGGAACCGCAGTGCCATGTGCATCCACAAGGTAGCAGCATAACTAATGTCTCCACCCATGGGACTGTCTGCACTGCTCCATCACTGCCCTGGGGGTGGCAGTGATGGAGGCTGGGCTCCAGGGTGAGCCTGCTCCACCAGGGTGGCCAGCATGCTCTCCATCTGGCACAGGTGTCATCTAGACCCATGGCACATGATCCTGCACACCAAAAACTGGTAGTTCATCATGGGTAACAACTCCCACTCCACCAGCACTCCCAGAGGGGTGCCCAGCCCTGTCCTGTGGGGTGGAACTATCTGACACTACAGGTAGTGCAGGGGCAGCAGAGGGGCACCACCGGTCTGGATTGTAGATATGCTGGGGTCTGGTGCCATGGCCAGAGGAGGCAGGGTAGGCAGGTCACCGGGAGCCATCCTACCTTGATGCACTATAGTAAATTAGTTGTAGCAATAAGTTAAGGTTAGTAATGACCAAACCAATGTCAGCATTAACATAATGGAGCATAATATTGATTAATCCAAATACATATTAAGGTATATTATGTGGAACACAACATTAAGTGACATAACAGTAAGTATGTTAACAGCAAACCAGTATGAAATAATCCATAAGGCCAACATAACAGTTTAACAAACTATATTAATATTAAATCTTAATAATAAATAACAATAATAAATTAAAGAAGATAAGGCATGGAGAGTGAGAGAGAAACATACCATTAGTGACGATGCAGATGATATCCCTAAAAAGACCTCTAATACATAGTTCTACAGGTGTGTACTGTCAGTTGTGAGTACAGTGACTACAATTCCTCTATAGATTAAGTAGCATGTACATATTTCTCAAGCTGTTAGCATGGGCCAAGCACTAAGAAATGCAGGTACACAAATACACGGAACTGTTTCACATAATGTGCATGTACATGACTACCAAGGTGCTATGTAAATGATTTTGACAATACACTGCATTCCGGGTAATCATTTATCTGCTAATCATGGACCAGGCAGATTGAGCAGCTGTAATTACATTATGAAAAATCATGACAGTTGAGAGGTATGTTTGTATACATTAAGTAGACTAGACAGCAATCATGTCTTAGTTTGCAGGTATGGGAGTAGAACCCAAAAGCTGTGACTGTAAGGGATATCTGCAAATAATGTAGCAATTGACCAGCAATTTAGAACAGACATGCAATGAATACAGCACTACTGCAAGTATTAAGACACATTTTGTTATGAAACCACAATCCTGCTTCACACTTTATTGGTATTGCTGCTGAGTTTTCTGTGAAGTATACACACAATATCTGCTCATAAAGTGGGCCACCTCACCCATATACCTTCTGTTCCTGGAGTGTGATGAAAAGAGAGGATTATTTGACTGAAAGTGGATTGGAGACAGCCTTGAACTATACTGTGGGTTGTGCAATACATTGTTAAGCAATTACTTTTGCTTTATATGGTTATTGCAGTTTACAGTTGACTGCAGCAACATTAGAATAGACATGCAATGCATACACCTCTACTGAAATTATGTCATGGCACCACAGTCCTCCTTTACACCTTATTGCTTACTGTTACTGGGGTTGTTTATTGGTTATTGCACTACAGTTTTTTATTGTTTATTTATTGCACTATAGTTTTTTATTGTTTATTCTTTATTGCACTATAGTTATCATAATATAATCATACTTATCACACTCATAGCACATCTTGCCCAGGTGCCTGGTATGGGACTTCATGTTCTGAGCCCATTCAGCTGCAGTTGTTTGAAGAGACGCACACCATTATGCATACCAGTTTTGCACAGGTTCAGCCTGTATTTTAGTAAAGTAGTGGCACAAATGCTTGCATATGTCTGGTGTATACCCATCCCTGGCCTCTTGGACCCAGGTGTCCAATGCTCTTTCTACACTTTAGGTCATCATAGTGGTGACAGCACTGCTCACCAGTGCAGAGGATACCAGTAGCACTGGTAAGTTCACCGACTAACTGATTCCATGCCTCAGCCTTACATTCTGAGCCCTGATAACCACCCTGTAACAGCCTAGGTTCATAATTGCATACCAGGAGCCCAACAAAAACCCTGGACTCCAGTACAACCCATCTCTGCCCCCGACAGCACACACCCTCTCCAACACCACCTGACATACCAACAGTTAGACAGACTCCAACAAATGGTGCAGAAATCCTGCCTATTGGCCTTAATATAAGCTGTTTTCCTACCCTTACATGTCATACTGCAACATTCAAAAAACAGCATCACATTCCTTAGCATTGTGCAAACCTGCATAGCTGAGCATCTTGGAAACTTGCACAACCGTGATTTTAGCAAACCTAATCAACATGCAAGCAGTACTTAGCACAGTGCATCTCTTGTCAATGTGAAAATTTTGTTTTTTAATTAAACAAAAAGTTAAATTACATAAAAAAAATGGTATGAGTGCTAGGAACTCGAACCCAGGACCTACTAAGGCTTAAGCCATTATTCTACCCATGTAGCTATTTGGATAGCATATAGACTGGAATACCTTCACATATACTACTAAGCTACTTGTTAGCACTGCTAAACACCATGTGACACTGCACAAGTGGGATTAAACAAAACCAGACATAAATAAATAATTACATCCAGTTTCTATTTTTAGATGTCTGCTAGGTGTCAATAGTGTATGTGTAAGCATGGCTCAGGTCTGCTGCATGGCGTACTGCTCCATGCAAATGGACATTAAAAAAAAATTAATAATTAATTACATCCGGTTTCTATTTTTATATATCCAGCAGGTGTTAGCTGTATATATCTAAGTGCAGCTTGGCACTGCTGTGCTCCACACCACGCCGCACAAATGGACATCAAAAAAATAAATAAATTAGACAATTAAAGCACAAAATATTAATGCACAGCACATTTCAAAAGTAGCAGGGTACATTATAAGGAGTCTCACCCTGGATATAACATCTGACCAGGAATTCCCTGGACAATCCACAACCGCGGGATAGCCTCTACACTTCAGCCTATATGGATTCAATATCCCTGTTACTATGCTCTCCCTCGACAGTGTGACATGACTAATATGCATGACACGCTGCCTAGGGGGAACCATGGCCATGTACATGGGTACATTCCATTTAGGCTCTACAAGGAGCCTGCATGGATTGTATTGAATCCTGGTGCATGTCTTTCAAGTTGCTCTTTAAAGTATATGCAATGGTCACCTTTTGGTGTATTGCAAGTGAGGAAAAAAGATGTGTTAGATTGCATTATATTTTTCATAGAAGCATCATAATAGCTCTTATAAGAAGGGATTTAGCATATATTCAGAGGGGGTGATGCAGGCTGTTGTTGATTTATTTATTTATTTTTGCATTATTTGACAGTTCAATACTGATTTTCCATTTTAAGGATGAAGACTATAAAGAAAATTAAATCAACAGAGTTTTCCTTGAATCTTTTTTGGGATTAGTTTAAATTCAGACATTCTCATTTTAAGCTATGTGTTCTAGACTTCAAATAGTTTCTTAACCAGTTTGACAGACACAAAGGCCTTAGTACAATATAATAACAATATGGTTGCATGGTATTTAGTATTTAGATTGCTAAGAATACTATCAGTAAGCACATCATACCTAGATTTAGTGGAGTTGCTGGGCTAGGAGTTTTATTGGACTTCATATAGTAACCTAACCTCTATAACTATTTTGCCTTTTGAACAAGTTTACCTCTGTGAAGAGACACAAACAAAAAGTTAAGGATCTGAAATACTACTTTGTGTTACTCTTATTGGAAAGGGAAGATGGACTCTCTCAGAGGAAAGAACTACTCTTTATCATTTCATAATCAGCTTTTGAGATTGTCTTGTGACTTTTTAGTAAACTAAAATCAGAATAGAAGAACAGTATTAAAAGTGGTAGTTGTTGTGGCATTAGTGTTTAGCCCCAGTGGTAAAAAATGGTGTAAAAATATCCCCTGGGATTCAGCAAGCTCTGCATGGCATGCAGGAATAGTGCAAGAGCTGCTGCACGCAATATGACCGCCGAGCGATCCAGGAACGAGTCCCCAAGACGTGCATGAGTGCACCTACACTATTCTCGCACAGCCACCATTGCTTTATGCTAATTACCTCATTTGCTGGTGAAAACCATGCAAATGAGGTGAATTAGCAATCCAGGAAGCAGGCAGGCGTCTGTCCAGGAATAGTGTAACCTGCAGAAATGTATTCTGTTATTAACCAAATACATTTCTGCAAATTTGAAAACAAAGGCATGACAGCTCAAAAGAAAGCATGTATTCAATGTAGTAGGCATGCCAGTGGCTAAATATATGGCCATTGGCATGAAAAATAGTTGCAAAATCATAAAAAATAACTTTTATTTTTTTTGGCCAATTTTGGACGTTTAAGCATAGGGCAGTGGTGCGCAAAAGGGATCGGCCCAAAAATAAGGAAAAAAGTTGGAAATAAGATTTTAACTCAAATCAGCATTCTGCCAAAATACTCAATGGCATGCATAAGACAACAATACCATGGAATAGTGGTTGCTAAGGGAGAAGGCTGAGTGTCAGTTTTGTAACCATGCATTAGCAGTCAGTTTTATGCAAATGAGGGGATTGATAGTGAATCACAGATTTCCCCTTAGTGTTAGCCTGCACCTAAGAGTGTAAGTGCAGCAATACCATGGTACAAGCATAACAGGTAGATGACCTCATAAGGGGGAGTGCCATGCATGCTGTAAGCTTATTGGAGCTCTATGGCCCATGTTTGCCCTTAGCTAAGCACAGCTAAGGAAGGGGGGTGTGTCTGAGGCTGCCTAGCAGTGTTTACATTGCCTAAACGGGTGTGCGCGCCGCGCACCGGGTTTAAAAAAAAAAACACACGCAATAACAGCTCTGTTCACATCTGTGCACTGGGTATGCGCGGTGCACCTAGGAGCTTAAACGGGAAGGTATGGGAAGGGAAAACAGCAGTAGGAAGGCAATCAAGGAGAACTAGCATAGCTGGCAGGTGAAATGTATCAGAATCAGCCAATTACAGAAACAGCAGGCTAGCCCAGCAAACTACTATAAACTATGCAAACACCTTTCACGCTGGTTTTTCCCACAAACTCTACACCACCAGTGTACACAGACAGGGAAATTTCACCTGACAAAACTAACAAAATGATAGAGGCTGCTATCGCTCTCATACATAAATATGTGCAAGAGGCAGAGGGTGGTGAGGATGAGAATGTTGATGACCAATCCACAGTGAGGAGAAGGAGAAAAGGGTACAAAACCAGGGTATCCTACCAGGAGCTACATGAGCTAGAGATAGTAGAGCGCTATATGGTGGACAGGGACATTTTACAGCAAATTGTTGAACTGTGCCGGCCATGTCTCACACACAGAACCAACAGAGGGGAACCCATCCCAGTGGATACTAAGGTATGTGTAGGCTTAAGAATACTAGCCACAGGTACTTTCCAAAGGCCAACTGGGGATATCATGGGGATCTCACAGGCATCAGAATCCAGGGTACTCCACCAGTTCCTGGATGCCATGTCAGCACATTCCAGTGAGCACATATATTTCCTCAACACCCGTGAGGCGTTGACCAGCAATATGCATCTCTTCCATCAAATAGCAGAATACCCTGATGTAGTGGGTGCTATAGACTGCATGCATATGCACATCAAAGCACCACCCAGTGAGTAAAGTAGGGTCTACATAAACCGCAAGGGCTTCCCCTCCATCAACTGCCAGGTCATGTGCAATGCCCAGATCATTATCTTGAATGTGTGTGCTGCTAGCCCTGGAAGCTATCATGACTCCCACATCTGGCATATGACACAGCTGTACCAGAGATTTGCCAGTTGGGACATCCGATATGGCCACCTAGTGGGGATACTGGTTGCGCACTGGAGCTGTGGCTGATGACACCCATCAGAAATGCACACATACCCGAACAAGAACTCCATAATGAGGCAGAATGCTCAAGTCACAGTTCCGGTGCCTAGACATATCCAGTGGAGCCTTGCAGTACTCTCCAGCTACGTGTACACACATTTTCATTGTATGTGCCATTCCACACAATATGATACTGTGGAAACAGCTGCAGCAGGAACAGCATGGGGCAGAGCCACACAGCCCCCCACCATTGCCAAGGCCAGCACAGGTACAGAGTGACTTGGAGGAGGAACAACCTGAGCCTGCCCATGTAGGCAGAAGGAGGCATTCCCAGTATGCCCAGGCTTTGGCAAAGAGATAACGCATAGCACATACACTGACATGGTAGGGACCCAGGGAATGACACCTCTCTCTGACTCGCACATACAGTACAAGGGATGCCAAACATGGCACTACCTGTGCTTTAACATGTATAGGGAGTGTACTATGTGCATTTGACATAGTCAGCCCTCCAGCACCATCCGCATTACTGGCACAGCCACAAGGTAAATCATTCTTCCTATCAATTGCTGAATGGAGTAGTATGCTCTGCTAGTTGTATCTATGGTATGGATTTGAGCATGCAAGGGAATCAGGTGGCTGAATGGGATGGCAGCAGATAGTGGACACCTATATGGGCAGCAGGGAATCCATTACAAATACTGGTGTCAACAAAGTAGGCAGTACTAGACAATGTGACAAATCCCACTGCAGTACATGTGGTGGCCCAAATGTGTGTCCATAGGACACACACATGCATGTCAGTGAGGCTCACATACGCAACACCAGCCTCAGCCAGCAGGACAGGTATAGATGCCCATAAAGAAAGGCTGTGCTAAGGCCTCCAATTGATGGCAATGGAGAACAGCCCCCCTCCAGACCTACAGAGACAGACTACAACAGGTCTGGCAGTTGTATGTTAGTACTGAAGGGTAAGAAGTCTGAAACTGAAATGTAGGTCAATAAAACCTAAGATATGTACTTTACTGATATGCCTGTAGGCTGCATGATAGGTCAGAATACAAAATGAAATGGAAGCCAACAGAGTACCTGAAACACCAGTATAGTCATAGCAAATGTTTACAGTTGTCAGGTGTACCCCCCTCCACAATCCTATGTAGAAATGCAGTAACATGTACATGTGGGTTTAATAACAGTGCAGCACAGATTACCTGAGCTGGCACAATTTACAGGATAGATTGTTGCATGTGTACAATATGCAGGGGTCTGTGTGTTAGGTTGTTGTGTGTTCTATATTGTGTGGAAGTGGTCAGCATGTAGGAATGGAGGGTTGTGTCTCGGAGGCCTATGGCCAGTACTGTTGATGACAGGACCATGTTCTGACAACTGCAGTACCATCCACAATGCATCCCTGCAAAACCCAATTCAGCAGTCATCCATACTCACTGTTCAAATTTCAATATCTGTCACCATCTGAAAGATGGACATGCCATGAATGTGGGCCCAGACATATGCGCAGTATGCAGGTGGAAGTATCCTAGACAGAGTACATAAAATTTAACTGTCATCTACACACACCTTTGGAATTGTACATACAGGTTAGCAGTACATTAGTTGTCTGAGTAGTATGGAATACTGGTGTAGTCTGGCCAATCACTGGCAGACCACAAAAGATAGAGTTATGAAGTAATGAGAGACTGTCCATGTCCCTGCACAAGGCATCATAAGGGGAATGTCCCAGGTATATCTGTGAGTCACCTGCAAGAAGCTTCCATGTCACACATGCACTCAACTCACCCCATCATCAGCCACAGGTTTATCACAAATCATATCCCTGCTGTTGGGAATGAGTACAGTATGACCCCAACTTCTGTATGGGAATACACACAGAATGCAGTATGCTGAAGAGATGTTCCTATGCAGATTTGTCCCTAGCTCTAAGCAGCACCATGCCAGCATCCAGACCAATGGATTAATATGGACAGTAACTATTCCCATTAACACCTCGCACACTTACCCTGTCACCCCAGGGGAATCCAGTGGCTCACAGCCTGGGAATGTAAGAGTGACAGAATGCACTGGCCTGCTGCAGATGGCCTGCATCACTACCAGATGCCCTACAGTCCTCTGTCAAAGGCCTGTGCCTTACCTGTACTGCCAGTGTATGTTATCTCATGAGGTCCCAACTAACAACATAACACAGTCCACAGAACACAAATGCAAGGTCATGTGGACAAATCCTAGTAGCATGCTCACCATGTCCTTCTGCATGAACTGTAGACCAATCCCTAAATACTGCTGGGATGAATGGACAATTATAGGGATACTTCTCAGATATCGCTTGCATAATGTTCGGAAGAGGATAGAATAACAGAGTGGGGGGTATAGAAGCATGGACGCCATGGAGTGTGTGAAGTCTGAAACTCTGATGTATGTCCATACTACCCCTGCCTACAAACCCAGTAATGGGTGACTACAAACCTGCTCATAAACCACAATGTGAAGGGGAACTGACCAGATATATGAGCCCTGCCTCTAGGTAACCTGGGTAAATCTGTACAGCTGAGAGGTATGGCCACAGCAGGATATGGCCATTCTGTTACATCAATAGATGTATAAGCAGGGGATCCTCAGCCACCACAGTACCAAGGTGCTGGACCATTTATACAGACCCATCAGCAAGAGTCTGCAGCCACCCCTACAGAATGGCATGAGTGTGCAAAAATATGTAGGCTGCAGACCACAATACTGGACACAGCTTCATTCATCTTGTATTTCCCAGGAAATAACTGTGAGCAAATACGTATATCTATCAGTAGTTGATGACATAATACATCACAGTGTAAAACAATACATATGTCTTAATATCTCTGCTAACACCAGCCATGTAACACAATCAGCACAGACACAATAGATACAGTATCCCACTATCTTTCCCCCATTGTGGCTCCATATCGTCAACCTATCTACACTCATAAAATTAAAAGGTATAAAAGTAAAAGGTTAAAAATAAATTTATATTAAAAAAATATAAAATTAGTGATAAATTAGATTAAAGTAATAAACCTATCCTGCTACAACATTAAAACCTACTAATAGCTATATAAATATAATAATTTACCCTTTTGTGCTGGTTGCTGGTGGTTATTACATACATTCACATACTACACTGGTAGTTAAATTATGATGGTGAACTTGTAACAAAGTGAGTGTAAAAAAAGAAGTTGTTTTATTTATTATAAAGCCTCAAACAACTAACTAACACCATTAAAAGCCCGACCCTATATTTTAGTTATCATTATTTATCCAGGAAGAGGAGGAAGATCTAGTTAGTTTTGCCCTCTGTACCAGTTCATCTCTAATAAATGCTAGGGGAGGGCCCCCCTCTTTTATTTTACAATACTTGGTTGGTGCAATAAAATTTGAAGCTATATGACCACAGTAGTGTGTTGTGTGTTGCAAACATTGTTGTCGCTCTTCTGATTCCTGATGGCATAGGTGTTGATATACGGTCGGTCAAGCGGCGGTCCGTCTTGCCAACATAGAAATACTATGGAGGTGAAAAGCTGTTGAAAAGTGGGTCTGCTACGAGGCTCAAACACCTCCGATTTTGCCGCCGTGTGAGCATTCTCCTTCAGTAAATCAAATGGTACTCAACATGCGGCAGCTCTTTACCAATTGCCATAACAATAGATGCCTTTCTGCCTCCTCCAAGAAGGATGACTGGTAAAAAAAAAAATTTGCAATAGGTTGCCTTCTATTCTATGGATGAGCAAAATAATTTGTTGTTTTGTCATAAGTAGTTGGACATCCAATAATCAATGTTAGATGTTGAGAATGGTGGGTAAATTTCAAGAGGCTGGTTTAGAATCATGTGTGTTACTAGGTTTGGAGCATCAACCTCACTACCAATAGATAACAACACATCGATCAGAGAAGCAGTATAGGCCCTTGATCTCGCACAAATAGTAAATAAAGTTTCTCCAAAAGGGGCAACAAGCATGTTGGCAACACTGCTGCCACATGGGGAACCCATGCTATGCCTTTCTTTTTGAAGGATTATCATCAACAATGACTGGGTTGGTAGTGGTTTTGATGGACATTGTTTTGTCTTCCAATTGTTAACCAGTACTTGCAACCCTACTATGATATAAAAGGCATAGCTGAATATTCCCAATAGAGCAGTGTAATTGCCAACATGTTTGCAAGAATGGAGAAACACTTTTATTCAGCCATTTACCATTTGCAAGAGGTCAGGGCCTATACCGGTTTCTTGATGAGCTGTTGATCCTCAATGAAACTTGATTATTGGCAGCGAAGTTCCTTGTGCTCCGCCACCATCATACAACTACGGGTTTGAAATTTACCACCTCTATTCAACATTTTCATGATTCATTAATTGATCAACTACTTAGTTACCAAAACATAACCATCGAAAATGATTGTTGTACGTAAACCATTCTGATGTCGATGAATTGAACTCATTTTACCAGCGACCAGTTGTGGAACAATGACGCAAAATTGTGATCTGTGCTGCTGGATGCTGTTTTAGTACCACATTATGTTTGATGATTTTTGAACCTGCTGAAAGGCATGGCGAGTTCCGGAGGAATGACGGGGAGGTATACCAACACCTTGTTGCACCTATTGGAGTTTCATCAAATTCGTTTATTTTACATTTTTTACTTGACTATTGGTACCTAGAGAACAGGGACAACGATGATATTGTGTTAGAATTTATTCACAGACGTCATAATCAAATCGCTAACAATTCTGGCAGTATCGAGCCTGCACCATTTCTCAACATCGAACGATGATATTTGCTCCCCATTTGAGTGGAACAACAACAATGATATTTATATCACATCATGAAACGGGGTTTTCATTACCAACAGTTGACAGGCTGGAAGGGAACACCATTGTCTCGTAAAAGGCAACTGGCTAATAAGCCAATCTTGCTGGCTTATTACAGTCTCACACCTGGTGAAGACCAACAATATACCGGATATGTTTGTGAGGCGGTGAAAAGAACCAATATGCCACGGTACAACATGAAGCTATTCCTAATTTTGTACTTTTGCCACCACAAACAAAATCAAGAAATCAATAGTTCATAAATCAATTGGCTGATGTTTGTTTGTGTTAATGTGTAATGTTGGCAAGACGCGAACCGCCTTGAGGGACCGACGGATTATCCTATTACCATTATCCACAGATCAATGCGAATAAAGAATCAATTGCCACACACGCTGTTACAAAGCATTGTTCAAGCTACCCATCTGTTAACCGAACGGACTATGCAAGTATTGTGTGTATTATATGATTAGAGAAATCCTTATCACTAGCTACCACAACTAGGTGCCCAAGAGTAGTGGTCGCGGTGATAAATTTAACTAATTAGCTAATATATTATAAATAGGGCTAATCACTACTGGGGGGTCTGGTTTATGGCCCCACTCTACTATTACTCTGGGTATAATTGCATTGATATTATAGCCTCTGTTCAAGATCTTTCTCACTATTTTCGGGGTGTTAGTTAGCTAATTTTGTTAGGTGTAATAAATAAACAATCTTAAATTTTTGCTTATTTAGGTTTGTTATTTGTCGCTTAACTTTTCTTACCATAACTGCGTGTATTCTGCACGATAAACCACCTAATATTTACACCCACCACCAAAAGTGGTAAATTAGTAACTTATATAGCTAATAGCTCAGTTAAGGTTGTTTTATTTGATAGGGGTGTTATATAAATTATATAACTTAAATTTATCATTTTTATTGGCATGATTTTTTAACTGTTATAACCATAACCTTATCTTATTTAATTTGGATTATTTTTGGTTAAGTTTGTTGCTAATTGCTTATTGACTATAAATTTTCATTTTAAAACTTTAAAAGAAAACGTCGCGTTAACTTTAAACAAACAGAGATGTAAATTAAATTAGCTTTAGTTTGCCACCAAATGTTGAAGAGCTTTATGCTGGCAATGTTAGAAAAGCGTTGTTTTATGTCTGTTCGTGAAATACGTTACATTTACTGTCAACCTATCTACAGATATCCTGCAGAAACAATTCGCTAGCTGTAGGTGTAGAATACCAAAACCTGGACTGGAGTACAACCTACCTGGAATGTATTCACACATGCAGTACAAAAGGTTATACTGGGTATGCTCATACACTTAGAGAAATGAAGCCCATGTCTGACAACAACAGTGGACTATACATATCTGTCAGTAACAAATGTCTGTGCACACACACCACACTGCATGCCATTCATGATCTGAACACATTGGATAGGAATACTCACACATATCCAAGGCCAACACACTATAATAGGTCAAACATACACGCACAGAGATGTGGGGAAGAGAGACAGACAGTGCCAGAGAGATTTCCATCATGAGGCCTGTCCCACCCACCACACATCCAATTGACCAATATCACATGATGTGCCAATGTGAATCACTGTCGACATTTGCTTTTGGTAGCCCTCACCCCTACAGTGTCTGTGGTGCTTGTGATTATTGTGTAACATGATAGTACAAATCAGTATTCATCTAGTATTTTTATACCCAGTCCTGTCAAATGTAAATTTGTGTGTGACTGAGTGTTGTGTGTGTGTTTACAGAAGAATGGTTTATGACCCATTCACACACACTGCACTTCCCATTGCCCATGTTAGCACTCATGCTGATGCCAGTCACCTTGAAATAGCCCTCTGGCCAAATCTCAGCCCCATAACCTCTGTGGCATGTGCGATAACTGCATAATACTGTAGTGTAAGATACTAGTTAGGTAGGAGTTCTAATCCTAGACAAGATAACTGAGAAACTGTGTGTGTGTGTGTGTGTGTGTGTGTGTGTGTGTGTGTGTGTGTGTGTGTGTGTGTGTGTGTGTGTGTGTGTGTGTGCGTGTGGAGTGTAATGATTTTGAGGCCATTCACAGTCACTACACCTCCCATTGTCCTACTTTAGCAAGCCTGCTGATGTCAGTCACCTTGAAATACCTCTGGTCAAAACTCAGCCCCATAAGCTCTGTGGCACATGTGATAGCTGTGTAATACTATAGTGTAACATACTAGTTTGGTAGGAGTTCTAATCTTGATGTGGCAACTGTAAAACCATGTGTGGGGGTGGAGATTGATGATTTTGAGGCTATTCACAGTCACTACACCTCCCATTGCCCTACTTTAGCAAGCCTGTTGATGTCAGTCACCTTGAAATACCCCTTTGGACAAGGGTCCACCCCATAAGCTCCGTGGTGTGTGCGATAACTGCATAATGCTATAGTGTAACATACCAGTTAGGTAAGAGTTCCAATCCCAGACATGGCAACTGTGAAACTCTGTGTGTATGTGTGTGTGTGTGTGTGTGTGTGTGTGTGTGTGTGTGTGTGTGTGTGTGTGTGTGTGTGTGAGAGTGTGTGTGTCCTTGATAATACCTGATATTATGGACATTCAGACTTACTACTCTCCCCTTACCCCTTCTTTAGCATTGCTACTGATGTTAGTCACCTTCAAAGATACCTGTGGCGAGCTCTCCAACATGTAACCTCCATGGCATGTGCCATAAATGCGGAACAATGTATTAGCAGTAACTACACAGGTATGGTTTGAATTTCATCTGTGTCAAGTGTTTGTGTATATATATATATATATATATATATATATATATATATAGATGTGTGTGTACCTCAAAGATTTTGACACCATTTACACACAGTACACATCTCAGAGCCTGACTTTAGCAGTCCTGCAGATACCATCCACCTTAGAAGTACCTGTTGCCAACCCTAAATCATGTCAAGTCAGTGGTGCATGTGGTAAATGAGTAACCATAATGGTCTGTAAAGATTGCTAGATAGAGTTTAAACCTCTCTCCTGGCAAATATAAATGTGTGTTTAGGGTAAAATTATTTTTGGGATCTCTCACCCACTATATCACCCAATGCCAGTATTTACAAGGGCTGGTAATGTTCTTCACCTTAGAAGTACCTTGGGACAACATTCATCCTATAAGCTCCGTAGCACATGCGATAAATGCGGTACACTATAGTAGCAATACATAGCTTGGTAGGGGGTTGAATCTCAGTACTGTCAAGTGTGTGTGTTTCTGTGTGTCTGTCATCAGTATCCAGTGTGGAGGTTGCTGTGATTGTGTAATAACAGGATGCATTGTGGGGTGGGTTTTGCTAAATTATTATGTTGAAGACCTACTATATGTCACAGTCTCCACCTTACATGGACAACAGATGTCAAACACCAGAGAAGCTGGTGTAGACAATCCATAGCCCTACATGTGACATTATGGATTAGTGAACAATATATGCAACCCTTCTATTACTCAGAGAACACTCTCCATCAATGTCTCATGCACTTGGCTGGGCAAAAACTATTATATCAGTAGTTCCCTGCAAATTGCCTAACAGATAGTAACGATGGTGTGATTGGAGTGGACTACATGCCTGTTGACACAACAGTACCACTGACATCAGAAAGTACTGTGATGTGTTACATCTCCTGATTGAATGTGTGTTATCCAGCAAGTAAAAGGACATGGCACCCTGTTCCATCCCTGCAGTAGGCAAATAAATGCTTACAGGGGCCCTTTTGCTATGTTCCCCACTGGACACCTGCAACAACTGTAGAGTCTGCAAATGTAACCCACAAAGGGAATACTATGCCTTATACACATGCTCTGTATGGAGAGACACCACTAACTCCACTGAATATCTGTATCATGCTGTCAATGTAGGTGCAAACATGACCTCATTTCCATAGCCAGGCATCACCAAATGAGGTCAGGAATGCTACATCAGAAGATAACAATCTGTCCACACAACATGCCCCAGAGATCTAAAGTACATATCCATACGTCAAAGAACATGTTTGTGGGACATGTGCACTACCCAGACACTGTCCATGTTATGGAATATAGATAACATAAATGGGAAGCAGTGCACATCACTGGCCATCCACAATAGTAACCCAGATGAGTGGAAGGTGAATACAATACCCAACCCTGGGGACCACTCCAGGGACTACACCCCTGAGCCACACTGGAGACTATTGTCATGTGGCCTGATGCCAAGGTATTCCCTTTTCCTAGCCTTATATAGCCATCAGGCCCATTCACCTACTACACATCTATGAAGCAATGAACCTATGCATCTCAGTAGTGGCAAATCTGTATGTGTGCATGTGTGTGTGTGTGTGTGTGTGTGTGTGTGTGTGTGTGTGTGTGTGTGTGTGTGTGTGTGTGTGTGTGTGTGTGTGTAGATTAATGATTTTGAAGCCATTCCCACTCACTACACTTCCCATTGCCCTACTTTAGCATGCTTGCTGATGTAATTCACCTTGCAATAACCATGTATCAGCCATATAAGCTATGTGGTGCTTGCAATAACTGCGTAATACTATAGTGTAGCAAACTAGTTAGATAAGAGTTCTAATCCTGATTCTGCCAACTGTGATACTGTGTGTGTGTGTGTGTGTGTGTGTGTGTGTGTGTGTGTGTGTGTCTTCATTGACATCTGCTTTTGTGGACATTCACACTTACTACACTTCCTTACCCCTCATTTAGCACTGTTGCTGTTGTTACTCACCTTCAAAGATACCTTTGGACAGCTCTTCAACATGTCAGCTCCATGGCGCATGCAGTAACTGTGTAACACTGTAATAGCAATACATAGTCAGGTAGGGGGTTGAAACTCAGTACTGGTAAGTGTGTGTGTCGTACGTATCCTGTGTGGCTGTTGGGGTTATTGTGCAATGACAGGATTCCTTGCACTGTGGGTGCTGCTACATCATTATATTGAGGATCTATATGTCCCAATGTCCACATTACAAGGCCAACAGTTGTCAAACACTGTAGAGGTTGTTGTAGACAATTATCAGCCATAAATGTGTACAGCCATGTGCAATTACTATGTGACAGTATGCATTAGTAAACAATATAAGCAACCATTATAATACCCAGATACCACTCTCCACTCATGGATCATACACAAACACACTTGGCTCTTACTCTCTTACTCCCTTCCTTTCTTACTTTATCTCTGTCTCTGTCTCTCTCTCCCTCTCTGGTGGATGTGGAAAAGTACATCTGTTTTGCATAGGCAGCAGCTTGAGTTTTGTAAGTAATGCTCATGATCAGCTGATGGCCTGTGAACAAATTGTAGTACCCTACTTGCTAATTGCATGTGGAACAGCTGTGGTATCATTCCTATAGCCAATTGCATGTAAACACACTCCTATAACTAATCACTTCATGTAGGTGTTGGTCCTTTTCCTTCACTGTGAGCAGGATTTCATGTGGGTGTTTGACAAACAGCATCACAGAGGGTAGTGGGAAATACCTCTTACAACATACACTGTGGGGACAGGCCAACAAACAGGAGGGAGATGTTCCAGACATGGGCACAGAATGTAAGTATTGCTGTTCTTCAAGTAATGTTGGTTTAACAGGGTTTGTGTGGATATGGCTGTTCTACATGATTTAAAGTCTGGCATGACAGTGTTATGTGGTTGAGGAAAATCTCACCTGTAGGGATATCTACAGACTGGTCAGAGCTGGGAGTCTTACATGTGGTATGTTATTCACACATTTCCTATCTTTAGAAATGCAGTAGCATACTCTGATGATTGCAGTCAGTACATGGTGACATCCATGTGAGTTACTGACTTCATATCCCTCACAAGATATATGTCACAACAAACCCTGCTACACCAGGGATTTTCTCAGTTTATCATAGCAATATGTCAATATTGGCCCTGTGTTTGTGCCTCTGTCCCCCATGTCTGTCACCCTTTGTCCATATGTCATGCAGTAAGAGATGCATATGTACAGTGTATCATTATTTACTGACATCATACCTGATAACAAGCCAGTGACATATCAGACTGCTAGACATGTTATGTATAGTAGGCCTTATATTCGAGGACAAAACTTGGACATTCTGTTGTAGTCTGTACAGTAGTGAGGTCTGTGTACTTATGGTGACTGTTGACAGAGTGTATATTGTGAATATGTTACTTGGCCTGTGTACAGAATGTGGTAGATGTCATTGTTCTTGGTGCTGTTCTATCTGACGTTGCATGCTGCTCCAGTTTATGGTACCCTATCAGTGTATATGTTTGTAGGGCCAGACTGACACATGTGCCATACCACAGTCAGGCATCAGACTACACTGTGTATTGGGCCAGTATATGTAGGCTTAGTATATGAGTGGCACATATGATGATGGTTTTGTTCACACAGTCCATATACTGTACCTTTAATTAGGCTTACCATAATGTGACTGTGACTGTGTTGAGATTGGTTGTGGGTATGCACTTTCAGACTGGTGTCTGTTACTCCATGCTGGTACATGCCTGTAGTGCCTGCTATATTTGCAAGTACATTTGTATTCCCCCATTGAAAACTTGGGTCAGTGTTGCGGCAGTCTGCCTGTAGTTTGCACAGTGTTTTGTGACATGCCTAGCAGCTCAGTGCATTCACCTAGTGTGAGGTTATGTCCAGATATTTGCCAGATGTACTGTTGCCTGGCCACCATAAGTGTTGTGTATTTCTGAAAAAGCAGTGGGATGCTGTGAAGATGTATGTCACTAACTAGTGTGAAATATGTGGGCTTGGGACCTCAGCTCCTCCAGTTAATATGTGTTAGGACAGACGGGAGTGTGTGAATGCATCAACTGTGTGAGCGTATCTATTCCAGCATTTTTGTGATATCCCCATTTACATGACTGTAAATATCCACTTTTCATGCTTGGTCCACACATCTTGCACTAAGGAGTTCTGTGTATACCTCTGAACTGACCAGATTATGTCAGACTGTCCACGTTTATTGGTCATATCTCTGCTGTATTCCACAGGATCATTACTGTGATTTGTGTGGTACTTCACTATGATGATCTTATGATGTCTGTCAGTAACTGATGGTGTACATGTCAGTATCAGAAGTGACTTCCCACACAGCATGTCTGTTGACACAACCCGTTTTACTGTAGCAACATTCTACATTTATACCTGCAATACTTACATTACAGCCCCTTGTACATGTATACATATATCTTCTGCATATGTGTATATATGTATATATATATATATATATATGTGTGTGTGTATATATGTATATATATATATATATATATATATATATATATATATATATATATATGTATATATATGTATATATAACTATATATACATATATGTATATATATATATATATATATATATATATATATATATATATCCTTGTTATTTGTAAATACATATGAGTGTTGTATATACCTTCCCAGATGTATCCCACCATATTTATCTATGTGTATATTTAGATATAACAACATACTGATTCTACACTATTTTCAGTAACAAGTACGAAACAATTTTAGAAGTCAAAGCAGTTGTTCTCTACTATTCAGTATGTGTACTGATAGATATATTTGAAAAAAAAACAAGCATCTTTGCAGTTCTGATGGCTTTGTTGTTAAGTGCTGTGACTGTATTTATAGGGTCCTGGGTTCAAGTCTTGCAATGGCTGTTTATTTTGTTGCTAGGCAGAACAACGACTGTTGGATACAGAGTGGTTAAGGCAGTACATGTATGGTTAAAAGAAAAGGCGCTTACACTGTGTAGGCTTTGCTTACCAGTGCACAAATGTGATAGCATTTATATTTAAGCAATGCTTACACCTGCTATGCATAGCTCAGTCCTGTTAACCAGTGATCACATTCCAGTCTGATGAAATAGCAGGGTAATGACATCTTTAATAAGTGTATTTAATTCCATGTACATAACATGCTTCTATGTGCTGTCATTACAGTAGCAAGGGGTGTGAGTATACTGCATGGGACACCTGAGTATATATGGCTAGTACAACAATCTTTTCTCTTGGCATGTGTTTCATACATAGCTTCATAGCTTAGAACTAGGCTAACTGCCCTTGTGAGCCATTTCAAGCCTATCCAATTACCCCATGTGAGAATCAAACCCTGCAGCTTGCATCTGTAAGGTAAACACCTTAACCATTATGCCATCCTCCCACATATCCCAGGTTATATGCAGTCCCACTTTGCATGTTTTGTATCATTACTTTACTACTGTTAACAGTGCTTTCCCATGTAAAAGTAGATTGCAGATTGTAGTACTGGAACCATACACTCCTGCATGCAAAGCTGGACTCTGAATACTGACTATCATGTTCTTGGTGTGTAAGCTGTATGTTATTAAGTGTTTGCTACTGGATATTGATCTGATATGTGGATATTAACTGTAGACTACTATGTGTGTGGGCATGTCATTGAAGGCTGCTGTCATGTAGTAATGGCATACCTATCAGTGATAGATGTCTGTCTGTCAAAACATTCATCCTAATGCATAACCTATTGGCTAGCTGATTTCTGTCTGTCCTCTGTACAGATGTGCAAATGTCAGGTATCCATCTTGGCTGCTCACAGGCAAACTCTGCTTGACTGACACTGACATGTCTGTCCAGCTGTGTTATGAATGCCACAGCTAGGAAAATCCACCCTGTATGCACCACGTGCCATGGATACGTCAACTAGACTACCACAGTCAACAGAACATGTTTGGGTATAGGTCTCCAACCAAGACACTGGCCATGTTATGTAATATATGTTGCTTACATGTCAGTTGTAGCACCTCATTGGGCCTCTGCAAGAGAAAACCAGATGATTGGATGTTGCATTTAACTGTGACCCAGGGGATCACATAAGTGGCATCAGTTGATAGATAGCCTGCTGAAAAATGTCAGGTGACATGATACCAGTGTACCCACAACCCCTACTTTCCTCATCTCTCCATGGATATTAGCCTGGTACTCACCTATGCACACCTGCACCAATGGACCCCAGGACTGACAAATGTGTCAGTGTGCATTACTGAGAATAACAGTGTCTGTGTGTTTGTAAACTTGTAGTTGATAATACACTGAGGGCCTTCTCAGCCACTACACCCCCCATTGATATAGTTAAAAATGGCTGCTGCTATAATGGACATTAAATGTACCTTGTTACACTCTTCACCCTATGGGCTACCTGGAGATTGCAGTACCAGCATAACACTGTTGTACAAATGGGTAGATAGGCATAGGTTACCATCTGAGTCCTGGCAAGTGTGTGTATGTGTGCAAGTGTGTATATTTGTAGGATACAGCATTCTCAGGCCACATTCTCCAAATACAGTATACCTTGCCATACATTATAAGGGATAGTGATGTTGCTGACATTAGAAGAGCCATGACAAACCCTCATCCTATTACCCCTATGGTATGTGCAATAAATGCATATCCCTGTAGTAAAACTGATTAGATAGACAAGGGGTTGTATTGCAGTCTTGGTCACTGTGAAATTGTGGGTATGTCAGAGCATTATCATGGGTTTAAGTGAGTAAAATATCCAATGTGGGGTGTGGGTGCTGGGTATACTGTCTTTACACCATGGTACTCCCAGTACATGTCCCAAGGTCCACTGTATGAGGACCACTGTTACCATCAAGCATACAGGTAACTGATTACACTATCCAGCCCAATGATGCATGTGCTGTGTGCAAATTCTCTGTAACAGAATGGACTCACTGACAAGGTAGTTAGCACTGATAAACCCAGGTCTCTCAGATGTGTCTATTACTGTTATGTGTTTGTCAATGTGTATATAACAGTTTGTCATACTATGTATTGTTCATTAACACCCAGTACATCCCCCATTACCATACTGTACAAGGCCTGGTGATGTTCTTCACTTAACAAGAAACTCGGGACACACCTCATCCTAAAAGCTGTGTGGTGTGTGCAATTAAGGCCAAACACATTATTAGCAATAAGTATCTAGGTAGGGGTTCTGCTCTCAGTGTTGCCAAGTAAGTGTTTGTGTATGTGAAGGGATCTACTTCAGTTTGCCAAAAATATGTATCCCAGGAGATCATTTGTCCAAGAACTGACTGGCAAACGCTAACATTTCAAAGGAATCATCTTGTGGAAATTCATTCCATCAAAATTAGTAGTAGATGTGTAAATGCCTTCTTCCCCACTGTACAGCTGTACAGCAATACTGGAGTTGCTATATATAGTTGGGTATAGATGTTGTGGTCACAGCCACCCTCATTGGGGTTATTGTTGTGTGTATTCCCCCGCTTAGTCTGCTTATGTTAACAGGTTAAGTAGTTGTTAATCACACAATGTGTGGTTTTACACCACCCCACACCCTCCAAACTGGAGGGCTATGCCACCCACACCAGCACACCTATGTCTACCAACTCCATGATTGCACTACATTGGGGAAGAGGACATTATAACCTGGCAGTACCATCATCAATGACATTAAATTGGCAGACTGATTATTTACTGATGTGATGTTTTGCCTATTTTGTCTTGGTGACATTACATAGGCTAAAATGAGTTCACTGAAAAATTAAGTACATCCATGTGTACACTATTCTTTCTGTATTGCATCAACACCAAAACCTGTGTGTGTGTGTGTGTGTGTGTGTGTGTGTGTGTGTGTGTGTGTGTGTGTGTGTGTGTGTGTGTGTGTGTGTGTGTGTGTGTGTGTTATTCATAAATATTTGGTGTGTGCCACCCAGTACACTTACCATTGCCCAGTGTAGAAGAGCTGCTAACATCAGCCACCATGCACTCACCTGTATACACCCCTCAGACCTCTCAGCCATGTGGCACATGCAGTAACTGTTATACAGACCTGTTACTTGTGTTCAACTGTACCCAGGATATGGCACAGTCAATATGTCGTCACAGTGCCATACCCCTTGTAGGAAACAACAGCAGACCAACATCCTGCTGACACATAGACACCTACAACATAAACTGAATATATTATGGTGACCACCATCAGTCAGTGTTAATAACAGCTAGAATGCATCATGGCTGGACAGCTATACATCCTGATATGTAAGCATTAAACTTTCCAGCTGAAAACATGTTACACAGCATTACATTGCTAAACCTTATTACATGCACCCTGTGCATCAGAACCATATTAGCATGTCCCTGCATCGATGGTATGGATGACAGGGATGCATCGCAGGTATCATCATATGCACAGGGTGTTTTGTGGGTTTGCCAGAGACCTAGGTCGAGCCATTTGTTTGACATCATGTGTGTGTGTGTTAGGTGGTTTCGATATCAATTGGGCTGTACAGATGTGGTGTGTGTAGATATGGATGTGCCCTAGCTGTATTGGTGATGTGTGTGTGTATGTATGCACAAAGTTCTGCCATGTGGCTGCCTTATACAGAGGTTTGTTGGACAGCTGCAGAACATGCATGGCAGGGTATACAGTTCACCATGTCTGGCCATGGACACAAGAACTGTGCCTGCCAGGGGTTCCATGGGCACTACCAAGTACAAGCCCAGATACTGTACTCTCCCCTGATGATGACAGATGTCTGCTGGATTTGGGTACCTGTTGGGACTGGCCAGGACCACATGCACGTGGACTGCTGTGTTGTGGTGTAAACAGCACCTCCCCAGAGTGCTGGTGCTGGTATTGCCACTACAGGAGCGACTGTTACTTGTTGCACATCCACGTAGACCTCCACCTGTTGGTGTTGTTGACCTATGTCCATGTGGCTGTCACCTTACTCCCACCATATGCTCTAACACAGACATTGCATGGTCAAAGATTCCCACCATCTCACCCAACCATCTTTCCAGGACCTCTGCAAAATAACGATGGGCACCTGCACGATCATAGATGTCAAGTATAGCAGAATAAGTAGCTCTCTGAAGCCACAGACTCTGTCTGGTGTAATGTTCCATACATGCCTGTGCCTCCATGATGGACTGAAGCATGTGCCTGGTGACACCTGCTGTGGCACTTCTGCCAGGGGCATGATGGCCAGTAGCCCTCCTGCTAGCACCCCTGTACATCTGCCTCTGTGGTACCTCGCCAGTCATCCGGCTATGGCTGCTGTGTACAAATACACTTGCCATAGTCACCACACTGTCCTGTCCCATGCCACCATCCACCAACTGTCCCTCATCTATGGCCACTGGTGATGGGGTATGTATAGGCATTGTGACTGTGGGCGGGGATGGGGTGGATAAAAGTGGGATGTCAACCGATGGCACAGCTTCAGCCCCTGACAACCCTGCCTGTGCCTCACCATACCTATCATCATTGTCAGAGTCTGTATGGACACTAACATCAGTTTGCCTGCAGGAGGGACCCTGACCCATCTCGCCACCTGTGAGGGGAAAACAAAAAACATAATTTAAGACCTGTATGTCATTGCTTACCTCTACACACACTCACACACACACACACACACACACACACACACACACACACACACACACACACACACACACACACACACACTTGCAAGTGAGGTGGCACAAAGGGTTTACCTTTACATGTGCGTATTGCACAAGGGCAAACAGCAATTTTCCAAAAGGCAGTTTGCAAAGTTTGCAAATGTCGAATGGAAAAAGGTTTGAATGTGCAATGAGTGAATGCACAATGAGATTCACTAATTGCACATTCGACATTATGGGGCAGATTGCACTATAGTGGGGAAATGGTTTCTTTCCCCACTGTAGTGCAATCTTGGAGTTAGAATAATAAAGTAGGGGGGTATGGGGGTGCAGGGGGGGCTTGCCCCCTTGCATTACACTTTATCTATTTTTTTTTCGACATTAATGTCCAAAAATCAGCGAATCGGCTTTTCAATTTGCTGATTTTTGAACATTTACAGCTGTCACTATTTTAAGTTTCATGGTTACGATTCACTCATATGAGCAATCACACCACTGTGTTTCTCTGTTATGAAGGTAAACTGGCACAAAGATATAAGACAGACCTCTCATTACCCAGTGGTCAACATGCATGACATATGGCACTCAACAGCATGCACTTCAGCTATACTCAATCCTTGTTACCAACATTATACATCACTGTGATGCATGAGTTGTATTAGTAGGTGATGCCCCTTCCCCTGGAACACACTGCACCCATGTACACAGTATTGCTGTGCACCTTTTCAGCACCCTGGCATGAACTGTTCATCATACTTCAGGAGTGTACACACCATTGCTGAATGTGTATATGTGTGGCAGTTATGTCTGCTCTGTTGCTCACAGCCCCTATGTGTTTGTCTGACACATACCTGGGATGATATGAGGACAGATGTCAATAATGAATGCCTGACCTCTGATTTGCAAATCTCATCATCAGCAGTGCATGTATGAACAATAAAATCCAATTACAGTGACAACCTTCAAAGCTTACTGTGGCCATAAGAAGTGTACACACCCTTACTGACATGCCAGCTTCTTCCATGATATGCAGTGGGGCCACAATACTGCATATGTTAACATTACACACACCTGATATGTGATATATGACCTGTGCAATCAAATGCAGTATCAAACAAATGTGTTAGTTGTGCAGATGTTGATTGAGATGCATACAATATGCGGGTTGCATAAATGCATACACCCTTAACATGATGGTTTGTTGCAACACCTGTTAATTGAACTACAGCAGTCACTATTCCTGGAAGGGGTACACTAGCATGGCCCATCTTCCCTTGCCATTATTTGGCCACTCCACCCTACAAATGTTCCCCAACTCTGCCGGATTGCAAAGTCAGCTCATATTCACAGCCCTTGGAGGTCACACAGTGCCTTCACTATTGCTCTGGAGTCAGGGTTATGTCTGGCACAATTCATTACCTTGACTGTGTTCAGATACAGGCATTCTTAGCGAGCTTTGGATGTATGCTTCAGTTCACTGTTGTGTTTCAGGATGACACTCCTCCCCATCCTCAGCCTTATTCCAGATGCTTGGCAACTATGGGCCACACATGCATATAATTTTGCAGTGTTCCAAATTCAGAATGTCATGGCTACCAGCCTTGTTCCTGCTAATGAACAGCAAACCTAAAGGTGTACACTGGCACCAGAAAGGTACAGATGGGGATGGTGGGCCTGCGGTGGAGTGAGATGTTGCTTGTGCACCACATGTATCTTTATTAATACTGTCTGTAGGTTTCAGCCTTGGTCTCAGTACACCAATACACATTGCAACACATGCCTTAGGGAGACTTGATGTTATGCATATGTAGAGAGCCCTGGATAATGTTTCCTGTGGAACAACTCTTCTATCTGATTACCCTAACCCATAGGCCACACTTATGCAGAGTTCAGGCAATTGTTGACACAGGTACTGCACAGGCACTACTTGCTAGATATTCCTGCAAGTCCCTCAGTGTTGTTGGATGTTTCTGGGCAGCCTCTGTGACCAGTTTGTAACATGTGTTGTCATCTGTCTTGGATGGGCATCTGTTTATTTTCTACATTAATGTTATCCCATACTTCATAGTCACATACATGACTGTCCGCATTGTTTGCCATGGTATATGCAATGGTGAGGTAAGGCTATGTCTCCCACTCCTGAGTGCTACCTTTCGGACATGGGATCCATTCCATGGTTTGTAAGATGTGTGCAAGCCACGGCTGTCTCTGTTGCAGGTGAGGTGGCAAATGGCATGGACATACTTCTTGGACAGCAGACCATTACTTGATGTGATATTGATGCCCTGTATGTGATGGCAGGTGCGGACTCAAGAAGAGTGAATGCTGTCAGTACTTCAAAAGCAGCTTCCACAATATGTTATTTGGAGTGTGTGCACACATATGCTTCCAGTGTTTAAGGTATGCATTTCCCATATTTGTTGTCCTAACATAGGATTCCATATTACACATTAATTGCTCATGTTAGGATCACATTGCAGGTTGTAAAAGGTGTGGAATGTGGTATTGTGATATGCTGTTGTGTAGATATGTAACAGTTGCCATTGTAATAGTGGTGTATACACTGTTGTAGCCACTGTATAAGGGTAATGTTTCAGACATGTCCCTACTGTAGGCCATTTGTCCCACCATTATGTTCATCTTTGTCTACACATCTTGAACTGACAGGTTGTTAGGTATACTGCAGGACTCTTACATACCCTTCAGATATGCCAGCATGGTGACCACTGTGATGCATTGCAGTTAACAGCAACAATAAGTGAACATGTACAGCATGCATTATGGGTAGGTGTGTTAAATGTTGCATGGCAAATAGAAGGGCCATAACATGGCTGGTTTATTGGCAAACCTGAACAAAACAACTCCATACTCACCAGCTACAGGCTGCTGCCCCAGTAGTATACCAGGGGGACCTACATAGTTGTGTGAGAGATGTAATGTCAGTAGCCACACCTGTGATATTGGTACAGGGTGGGAGCAGCATTTCAGTACATCAACAGTACAAATCCACAATACTAGAGATTATGCACATCTGTTCATTACTACACTGCAGCAACAGACTGTGTTATCTGAAATATGCATGAAGATACTTTATAGATGAAGATGGATAAGCAACAGTGGTCTATTAATGTGCCCTGGGGTCTTACCTGCATGCTTCTTGTCCATTGTTTAGGTAGCACCCACCTCCACAATGCTATTGTCAGTTTCCTGGCTTGGTTGCCGGGTGGGTGCACCAAGACTGGTGAGGAGCTCCATGTGTCAGTGGGGCTGGATGGTATGAACCCCACCTGTGGCTAGCTGGTCCCTCCTAACTGCAGCAGCATGCTGACGGGCATGGCGGGTGAGATCAGTGCAATGATGTTGCACCTGCTCATAACGGCGGTTATGCAGGCTAACATTGTTTACCCTGTGGACAAGCTCATTCCACAGGGTGGTCCTCTCCTGCAGATCATGGGGTGTGTGTCCAAACAGGGTTCTGTGCTGTTGTGCAAGGAAGGTTATGATGATATCATTATCCTGTGGAGTATACACAGGGAAATGCTCACAGGACATGGTACCTGGAAGACATAAACAGGAAAAAAATTCAGAGGTCCTCATACTGCAAGGATATAATAGCTGTTAATTGACATCTCTCTCTCCCCCCACCATATCTGCAAACAATAATCTGAACACACAAATCAGTGGGTATGTTTACACCAAACCTACTGTTGGGACATATATCCTATTGTTCAACAAATATTGGAATGTGTTTCTATTCATGTTCCATGTTGAAACACTATAATTGGTGGCCTGTTGCTATGAATGTAACCTGCATGCCATTGTAATGACCACTGTGGTTCCATATACACGTGTTCTCTTTGCTATGCAACTGTTACAAACTGGTGTTTTATGTTAATGGGAATATCTATGCATGCTGTTATAACTAATCCTGGATTGTGTTGACTATTACTAAGCCACATATGTTCTGCAAGACAATAACATGTTTTGGAAGGCTGTTCCCAGTGGACCCACCTCTCCCACCTCATCTGGCTGTGGCACCAGGCCACAGTACATCTGGGTCCCACCCTGGGACCTCCTCATCTGCTGGTCCTGCATTACCTTTAGGTGGAACCACCTTGGGGAATGGGGCTCGTCCCTACCCAGGGAGTGGGCACAGACAGTACCCTGTCACATGAAGTCAGGTCCAGGGTCTGGTGCATAGGGAGCTCCACAGAGAATTGGGAGATTTGCACCACCAGTTTGAGAGCCTTGTGGTGCAATTAGAGGGTCAGCCTGCCCCTCTTGCTCACCCCCCAGCACAGCCACCTTCAGGGCCATGAAGGTTCAGTGGTGACTGCCTATGGGTGGGGACCTTAGTCCCACAGCTTCCATTTGAGGGCTCAGGGGCTTCCAATTTCCAAACACCCCTCCCTGTCCAAGGTGTTTACCCCCCACATGTATCATATACCACCACTGCATGATGTCTTGTCTGTCTTCTGACCCAACCTACCTCCTCAAATATACCTACTGCCATCCCACTCTCACATTAACAAAACAAGGGAAATCTGTTCCCAAAAATAATTTTGCACCATACATAACTGTCCACCCCCCCCGCAACTGCTTAAAAGTGCCTTAATCACTCTGTACCCAACAGTCCTTGTTCTGGCCAGAAAATAAATTATCAGCCCTTGCAAGTGTCTAACCCAGGACACTGCACACCATAGCCACAGCAACTTACCAATAAGCCATCTGAGCTGCAGATATGTGTGATGTTTTCTCAAACATATCATGCAGCACAATCATTCAACAGTAGGGTAATTGTATTTATATATATATATATATATATATATATATATATATATATATATATATATGTGTGTGTGTGTGTGTGTGTGTGTGTGTGTGTGTATATGTAGACATACTTGTCTATATATATATATATATATATATATATATATATATATATATATATATATTTATATATGCATTCAGACATCAGATCCACACTCTGAACCTCCTTCCTCCACAGCTGAACTGTTCTGCCTTGCTACAAAACAGAGCATCACATGTGGACACACCCTAACATTGGGGGGATATATAGGGACAGATCGTAGTTATGCCTATTCCAAACCAATGAAGTTTGTGCATGATACATTTCACATTACCATGACTGTTCTGTAGGTGTTGGGGTCTGAAAGTCATATGTCTATCATGCCTTCATTATTTCCACCTTCAGCTATTTGCCAGACAAATATAGATGTTTGGAGGAACAGAACAAACACTATGATTTCTTAAATCTTGATATTCTGTGCAGATATGCACAGTTGACGGGTATAGCCCACTGCCCACAGGGCCAGATGCTATGTCCATAGCAGTTGTTCAGCAGGACATCATTACAGCAAGTCTTGATGGCACATATAAATCATTCAGAATCATTTATTCCATTATTACACACAAAGTACTACATTCACTTACATGCTGACATGTTTCACATACCTGTTTTACTATTGGTCTCCTCTGTGTACCAGTTGGATGTGTTCCTTGTTTGTTTGTTTTTTTTTTCTTTTTTTAGTAGTATTTTATTTTTTTACTATTATTTTTGTTTTTGTCTTTTTTTGTTTCTCTCTCTCTCTCTCTCTATATATATATATATATGTGTGTGTGTGTGTGTGTATATAAATATATATATATATATATATATATATATATATATATATATATATATATATATCCACTACTGTGATCGAGCTGGTTTGAATAGGTTGTAGCATGGCTTTTGTAGGCGATGCTCATGATCAGGTGATGGGCTCTGCACCAACTGGTATTTCCCACTTGCTAATTGCATGCAGCCAGCTGTGTAGTACTTCCAATAACCAATGTCATAGCAACCCACTACTATAAATGACTATATCATGTGGGTGTTGTCCCTTTACCTTTCCTCTAAAGAAGACATCCTTCTTGTGTGTGGGCAGCAGTATTACAGACAGCAGGTAGCAGTACCTCTGACATCAGGACTTGTGGACACAGGCCAACTACTTGTTTGTATAAGGTTCCAGACCTAGGGACAGTGTGTGTGAGTAATGGTGTTATATGCATTGAATGCTGCTAGTTTTACAGGGTTTGGGTGTACATGCTAGTTGTGCATGGAATGCAGTCTGTCTGCATAGCTCTTAACTGTGTGCCTATCCACATGATGGCCAGAGGATTAGCTGTTAGGTTTGGTCTGTTCACCACCCAGGTCTTATCCCTGACATATCAGTGCCATTCTCTCTGTTGGTTGCTTTCAGTACATGGCAACATCCATTTGTGTTTCAGTCTTCATATTGCTGAGTAAGGGTATGTTGCAACCAATCCTGTAACACCAGCAATTTTCAAAGTGTATAACAGTAATATTTCAAATATGGCCCTGTGTTTCAACCTCTGTCCTCCACCTATATACCAGGCTTTGTCCAGATGTCATGCAATAAGAGGTTGTTAGGTAATGGCCTGTCATTATTTAGTGCTGGCATTCCTGCTATCATTCCAGTGATGTTGTGGACTCCCACACAAACTGTGGGGTAGGGTCCATATATGTATATGAAGACTACAGCTGGACAAAACATGAGTGACCCTGTACAGTCCGGAGGTCAGTGTGTGAAGAACACTGTTATATGCCCCTGTAAGACATTTTATGGGGGAGGGGTATTATATGTTTTTAACCTAGGCTGTCACAACATGTAAAGGTTTATGGCTATACTTTTTCATATGTTTCACCATGGGAATAGTGGTGGGCTACAGCTTGCTGTCTTACACACATTTCTGTTTGTCAGTGTGATAGTGACGTTTTAAGTTAAGCTTTGTTATGCAACGTGTACATTTACATTATGACAACTAATATATTTCCCCCTAGGGGTTGAGTACAGAGTGTAACTGGAGGTTGCTAAACTACATCTATAATTAAGTGTTGATTAATTCTTATCTTCAAGGCAAGTGAGTTTTTACTGTTGTACTACTTGAAGGCTTTAGCTTAGACAGCAAAGTATGTTATGTTTTGCAGATTACTGTATCATATGTTTTGTTTGAGAGATGCATTACTCAGTTATCATGTATTTCAAATACCTAACTACTATATGAAATGGCATAAACAACTGAAATAGTACACAGATAAACATTTCTATGTACGCATACTTTTGTGTTGTGTCCTGTCCTTTGCATTGTGTGTGGGTATATGTTTCATGCAATAATTCTCATTTATAGAAAAGACTCAGACACTGGCTGGCTATTTGAAAAGGTGGCAACTGTAGGAATAATGGCTGTTTGATATGATGTGCACCCTCTATATATACTCTTTTATATATATAAGTATTTATATATTTATATGTGTATTTATGTGTGTATATATATATATATATATATATATATATATATATATATGTGTGTGTGTGTGTGTGTGTGTGTGTGTGTGTGTGTGTGTGTGTGTGTGTGTGTGTGTGTGTGTGTGTATGTATCATTGGAATGTTTAGTGATATTACATTGTACATTCCCTATGGTAGACTAACTGTTCTGCATGATATGTTACATAAATCACCCTGACATCTTACAGCTGAGATGTCTTGCTGTTAACTTCTTGTGGCTATGTTGTGCAGGGTCATGGGTTCAAGATTTTGCTAGTGCTGGTTATTGTTTTGCAAGGCATATCAGTTCAGCTGTGGAGGAAGGGATACTGGCAATAATTACAAGAGATCTCTATTTTGGGCCCCTTCACCCCCATTAACAGTGCCTTTGGTCAGATGTTTTGCAGTGAGCGGTTCAGAGTGTGGATCCAATGTGTGAATGCAATACCTGCATATATATATATATATATATATATATATATATATATATATATATATATATATATCTATATTTATACATGATATATATATATATATATATATATATATATATATATAAATGTATGTATACAAATGTGTGTGTGTATCTATATATATATATATATATGTGTGTGTGTGTGTGTGTGTGTGTGTGTGTGTGTGTGTGTGTGTGCATATATCTACATACATACATCTACATATACAAATACATTTTCCCTACTGTTGAATGACTGTTCTGCATGATATGTTTGAGAAAACATCACAATTATGTACAGCTCAAATGGCTTAATGATAAATCACTGTGGCTATGGGCTGCAGGGTCCTGGGTTCAAGACTTGCTAGAGCTAATTATTTTGTTGCTGGGCAGAACTAGGGCTGTTGGATGCAGAGTGATTAAGGCACTTTTAAGCAGTTGTAAGTGGGTTTGTGCAGGTTTGCGTGGTAGTAAGCAATGCTAACTCAGCAATAAAAATGAATGAGTAGAAAAACGTTCACTTTATTAACAAAAATAAAGCTTTCGTGAGATAACCCTTCTTCAGTATTCAAACATTACATTAAAAATCACCATTTTTATATAAAATATCACATGATACAGCCAGCAATGACATTTCAAAAGTAATTAACATTTCAAAAACAATTAACATTGAAAATCAAGTCTAGTTTCATTGCTACTGAACTTTTTAAAAAACATTTGATGTTCATCACTAACTTATAAATCATCATTTATATTGCTTCTGTCTTGCTATTAAGACAGGTTTGACAGTTATCATATTATTTAATCCTGGTACCCTATCTGCTTCAAGTCTAACAATCCATTTATACTCAGCCATCTCCAGCCTATTATTTATGTCACCCTGTCTTAAGCTTTTATATACTACCTCTAAAACCTTAAATTTAAATTGTGAGACATTGTTAGTTAGGTCATTTTCTTTTAAATTAACTCAACCGATAGTAGCAAGGTTGCCAGAAAAGTTGGATGTTAGCAAGCGCCCACAATCGAAAGGGCATTCTCAACAATGAAAGAACTTGCTAATGGGCAAAAGGAAGAACGACAGCAGGGTCTCATGGGTAATGGGCAAAAGTCAGAACAAGCAGGGTCACAAGGGACTGGTAAGCCAAAGAACTCTATTTTAAATATGTCAAGCCTTGAACTTACACCAGCAATGGAAAGTTTATTAAATAGAGGACTGCAATTTATTCCTAGTGGTAAGGACACAATTGTTGAAGCCCTAACTGACCTTAAGGTCTTTGTTAGGAATGTATGTTTAAAAATGCTGTTTAAAGATGTGAAAGATGAATGATGGTCTGGTTTTAAGAAAAAAAGTGTTTTCATTCCAAATAATTGCCCGATATTGAATGCCTTTAATATGATTTGTGAAGACGAATTAAGACAGTTGTATAATAACATTTCATCTGGTAAACAAAAAGTTAAATATTTCAATATGACATATGCTGAATCTTTAGCTTGTAAACAATTATGTGAGAACAAGAACATAATAATTAAACAGGCTGATAAGGGGGGAGCGACTGTCATATTTGACAAACATAGATATATGGAATTAATGAATGACTTCTTAAAAGATGAAGTTACTTTCAAAGAAATTTCTTTTCATGATGTGAGAAAAATTATTACAGAAATAAATATGTTTGTCTGATTTACAAACACAAGGAGATAATACATTGGATTTATTTAACTATTTTTCGGTATCATGTCCAGTCATCACAGTAATTTATGGAATACCTAAGTTGCATAAATCCCTAAGAGACCTATTGTCTCGGGAAGAGGATGGGCCACTGAACCATTATCAATATATGTACAAAAATGTTAAGTAAATACTTACCTATATGCCCAAGGTATATAAAAGATACTGGAGATTTTTTAAAGAAACAGTACATGTGGTACAAGAATAACCAAGAATGTGATTTTGCATTTGTAACTTTAGATATAGGTTCATTATTTACTGTCATACCAAATGAATATGGAATAAATGCTATTCGTGAATTTTTATGTGGTAGCACAAACATAATGGGTAAAGAAATAGAAACCCTCTGTAACATAATAGAAATTGTTCTGGATAAAAATATTTTTCTTTTTAATGGACAACCTTATTTGCAGATAGCTGGTGTAGCCATGGGTACTCCCATGGCTAACACATATGGTAACGTTGCATTGAGTCAATGGGAAAAAGAATATGTAATGAGTGATGAAAATCCATTTAAAGGAAACATTCTTTTTTATCAGGGTTTTGTGGATGATTGTTTCCTATTATGGAAAGGTGATGAACAACAATTAAAAAGATTTGTGGAATTTTTAGATAGCACTACAAACTTTTTAAAGTCACAATGGAATATTCTCATAATAAAATCTTCTACCTAGATGTTGAACTGTATAAGGAAGCTGGGGCATTAAAAACTTGTGTGCATGGAAAGGATATACAGGTAAATAGATATACACATGCAAAAAGTATGCATGCTAAACATGTGTTTGGTGGAATTGTTAAAAGTCAATTACTAAGGGTGAGCAGACTTAATACTGATTTGATAAAATGTGAAGAACAGATGGATGTTATATGCAAGGATTTTGAAAACAAAGGTTATAATGTTGTTTATGTCTTGATGATCAAAAACAACATATTAAGGAATAGAAATGCCATGGCACCCCCATATTTTGGGGAAAATTCCTTGGATGGGAATGAGACACTTTGTCCCATCTCTATCCTGAGATATGTTACAACTTATAGTTATATGACAAAATATATGGAGGCAATAATTCGAAAAAAATTGGCGAATACTGACATCTTTGCCTGAATTAGTTACAATATTGGGCAATGTACCACAATTTGCCTATAAAAATAGAAATAATCTTAAGAGACAATTGTGCTATAAAGATTTTGAGGTGAATTTAATGAACCCAGTGACTTTCAATTACGACATGACTCCTTGTTTTAATTGTAGTTGCTGCAATGACATTTGCGAAAAACTGATTTTCAAGCAATAGTATATTTAGCAACATGTACCCAATGCAATGGATTTTATGTGGGAAAGTGTTCAAGGCGACTTAAAGATCATATAATTGAACACAAGTCTGAGATAAGGAGAGTTGCCATGTCTAATGCCCTAACCAAACATAAAATTGATAAAGGGATGTCTCACAATTTTAAATTTAAGGTTTTAGAGTTAGTGTATAAAAGCTTAAGACAGGGTGAGATAAATAATAGGCTGGAGATGGCTGAGTATAAATGGATTGTTAGACTTGAAGCGGATAGGGTACCAGGATTAAATAATATGATAACTGTCAAACATGTCTTAATAGCAAGACAGAAGCAATATAAATGATGATTTATAAGTTAGTGATGAACATCAAATTTTTTTAAAAAGCTCAGTAGCAATGAAAATAGACTTGATTTTCAATATTAATTGTTTTTGAAATATTAATTACTTTTGAAATTTCATTGCTGGCTGTGTCATGTGATATTTTATATAAAAATGGTGATTTTTAATGTAATGTTTGAATACTGAAGAAGGGCTATCTCCCGAAAGCTTTATTTTTGTTAATAAAGTGAGCGTTTTTCTACTCATTTGTTTTTATTGCTGAGTTACAGTCATAACGTCTGATAGAATTAACTACAGGTGATCTGCTTTCATTTGTGTTAAAGCAGTGCTAATCTTCCAGTTAAATATGCTTACAGACAGTTAGCCTTAAAAAGAGCTTAATCTGTGTAGGGCATTGCTTAGCTGCATGCAGACAGGCTTCATCCCACTTACTACTGCTTACTCCCGCTTACCCCCATGCTAATTTCTTTAAAAGAAAAGAAAAAAGGGGTGATAGGAAAGTGGTGAAAAAGGGGGGCACAAAGAGAAAAGACAATAGGGAAAGTAGCTAGGGATGTGCAGGACAGGAGTAGGGAAGGTACATAGCTGTCCATTTCTTCTACAGCAACAGCTGTGCATATATACTGAATTTGGAGGTGGATTTGGACACTCAAATCCCTGAGAGAGGGGTGAGGACAACAAAATGTGTTGTGAAGCCAATTAGACCATATCACATGTGTCCAGTGGACATGTGTGTGAAATGGACAGCTATGTATGGGGTGAATTTTTTGGGGGGGACAGATTGCCCTTTTTTTAAGGTGAGAGTGGGATGTTGGGGAAGGATAGTAGGTATATTTGTGGAGGTAGGGTAGGAAGACAGACAAGACAGAATACAGGGGTGGTATATGACACAAGCGAGGGGTAAATACCTTGGACGGGGAGGGGTGTTTGGAAATTGGAAGTCCATAATCTCCCAAATGGAAACAGTGGGACTGAAGTCCCCACCCATAGGCAGTCACCACTGCACCTTCATGGCCCCAAAGTTGGCTGTGCTGGGGACTGAGCAGTAGGGGCAGGCTGAACCTCTAAATGCACCACGTGGCCCTCAAGCTGGCATAGCAGATCTCCAAACTCCCTTTGGAGCTCACTATGCACCAATCCCCGGACCTGACTTCAGGTGACAGGATCCTGTCCGCACCCACTCCCAGGGGGGGACAAGTCCCATCCCCTGAGGGGGTTCCACCCAAAGGTAGTGTAGGACCAGTGGATGAGGAAGTCCCGGGGGAGGTTCCAGATGTGCAGGGGCCAGTGCTATGGCCAGATGAGGTGTGTCCAGTGGGAACGGCCTTCCCAAACGTGGTATGGTGTTGCAGTTTTAACTCATATGTAGGTTAGTAATAGTCAACACAATCCAGGATTATATATAACCAAAAATACACTGAGGTACCACACAATAGCGTCTTTATTACACAAAAAATAAGAACAGTGGTGAGCGCTTTCGCAAAACTAATTGCTTCATCAGACAAGAAAATAAAACACTCCATTGTTTATATACAGATGGAACCATTGACTCAATCACTGATGTCATAGGTCAATTAAGGCATTAGAGCTATATAAAACTTATAAATGTGTAAATGTAGAAAGGCTACATATAGAGAAAACTGCATATAAAAGACACATATAAAATACTGCATGTAAATACATATAAAAACTGCATACAAAAACTATATACAAAACTGTTGGTAAAGCCTAAGTAATGTGCATAGATATAAACTCCATAAATACTGTAGCTATGAAAAAATAAAAGGATAAAAATCTAGATCTAGTTATAAAATCTATCTACAATATGTATGTATAACTAAAAGTAGTCTATGTCTCTAAAATATGAATAAATAAAGTGTAATGGGTGTATGAGGTGCCTAAAATTAAACATGTTTGAGGCGTCTTGCTTTCAAGAAAGGAACCAAGGAAGTAGAGCCATTAAGTCCTGGATATTTATCTGCATTCAATTTAATGATCCATCTCTGTTCACAGCTTTCAGTAAAATTTTCTATATCCCCTCCTCTAATGTTTTTGTGTATGCGCTGTAGCACAAAAAACTTAAAAGAATGTGAATTATCTGTATTAATAATATTCTGGGCAAGTGCATTAGTGGTTTTCTTATTTTTGACATCACGAAGATGTTCTAGAATTCTGTCTTTAAGAAATCTATTTGTTTTACCTACATAAAACTCCGGACATTTCTGACAAAAACAATAATAGACAACATCAGTGCTCTTGCAATCAGCATAAGTATTAAGCTGTAAATGAAAATGCTTGGTGGGGTGGACATAGGTATTTACACTGTAAATTTAGGGGCAGGCACTACATGACCTGCAAGGAAAAGTGCCCTGACGTGAAGAAGGAATGGCTTTCTTAGGCACATCCTTGTTACATAACTGCTTCTTGAGTGACATATTGTTCTTGAAAATGAATAGTGGATCTTTACAGGTAATAACCTGCAACTGTGGTACCTCTTGTAATAAGTGCCAATGTTTCTTAATTACGTCAACATATTGGTTGACATCACCCGCAAACTGTAACACTACTCTAAATTCATTATGTGGCCTAGAGTTTATGTTAGGTGGATTATTACATGGAACTGCCTCGTTGTTGTTAAAAAAAGGTCTACATTTAGTTAATCTCATATGCCATGCATCAGATATAGTTTTATCAATTTCATCAGGTTGGTATCCTCTAGCTGTAAACTCAAATTTTAAATTATTTAATGCTAGTAATGCATCCTCATCATCATCATGTAATCTTAATGTCCTATAAACTTGCCCTTTTAATACATTTCTCGGGATGTGCCTGGGATGCATACTAGTTTTGTGTAGGTATGTGTTCTTTCTGGTTGGTTTGTGGAAGATGCTACTCTTGAAGCAGTTAAATTCAGCTTTAGCTAGATGTACAATCTCAGTACAATCTCAGCTGCAGATAGCCGGTATGTGAATTTTAAAAAGTCAGTGGTGGTATGCAGATAATCAACAAAGGATGCAAAATCTAAACCATTGCCATTCTATAAAATAAAGCTTGATGTAAGAAAGGATTCAAACTGGAAAGTATATGTGTTTCTTCCCAGCAGACTAGCGCAAGGTTGGCGTAGCTATTTGCACAAGGAGTGCCCATAGCCATGCCAACGTGTTTCAGGAAAAATTTCTCTTCAAACATAACAACATTATTCTCTAATATAATTTCTAAGAGACTGCATATAAGTTGTATCTTACTATTTGAAAAACATCTATTTGTTGACAGGAAATTTCTAACCATTTCAATACCCCAAGTATTAGGGATACTGGTAAATAATGACTCAATGTCCATTGTAACTAATACAAAATCAGTGTCATTGGTAATAGTGTCCATCCTGTTATGTAACCTTTCAAGGAACATTTTAGTATCTCGTAGAATGGTATGACAATTCTCTAATAATCCATGTATTGTACCCTCAACAAAGATGGATAAGGGCCCAGTGCACCACCCTGCCCCTGACACTATGGGACGCATTGGTGGTGAAACCAGGTCTTTATGTACCTTAGGTAAACCATAAATTCTAGGTATAGTGGGTTTGAGAACACTAAAATACTTAAATAATGGTTCGTCTATCAATCCAGTAATAAGAAGATCAAACATAAGAAATGACACTTTATCAATAATAGCATTGACCATAATTTAAGAGACTGATTTATAAGTTTCATTGTTAAGTAAAAGTTTATACATTTGTTGTAGATACAATTGTTTATCTAATAAAACAATGCCTCCTCCTTTATCAGCCTGTTTAATAACTAATGACTGCAAATTCTTTTAACTCTTGTAAGGCTCTTTGTTCGTTAGGAGTGAGATTAATAAAGTAATAGTCACTAGAATCATGCTCACCTATGTCCCTGAAAGATAGTTCACAGATATCTAAAAACTTTTGAACACCTGGTGGGGTGTTCGGGATAAAACTACTAGGCTGCCTGTATACATTAGTCCTTGTTCCTGACTCATTAGGAAACATAGATTTCAATGATACATTTCTGCCTAGTAGCTTTAAGTCTTTAATCATTTCTGTTACATTGGCTTTTTTTGCTGGTATAAAGGACAAACCTTTGTTTAAGGAAGAAATGTTTATGACCAAACCTGTATCTAAGTTCTTCTCCTTTTGGGTGTTTGGCCTGCTCCCTCTTGCTGATTCAGCCTGGCTGGCTGTCCTCTGTATTGCTGGTTCTTTGTAAAAGTCTTGTAGGGCAAAGCTGCTTTCAGAGAGAAATCTCCTTTCTTCAAAGAGTCTAAAAAAACACAGTCAGTATTTTTTCCTGCTTGTCTCTCAGCACTAGCTGTTATAGAAGGATTTAATGGGACTAGCGATGTAGTCGAGGGTGCTGTAGAACAACTTCTCTTAGGAATAGCCCCAGTTTCAGTTGAAATAACCTTAGAACCATTTGGTTTATTAGTCAGAGTAGGAGAGATAGGCATAAATGTGCCAGCGTTGTGAACTCTTATTGTATCAGCAACTTCTGTAGCTGAAAAACCAGAAGTGCTGTTTTTAGCAGTTCCCTGTTGGGCGTGTTCATTTGAACTAGTAGTATGTTCAGTTAAAGAAACAGTGTGCATATTTCTAGCCATATTAGAAACTGCAGTTTGTCTATTTACCTGTTCCTTTGGCCATGAAAATATATTATTGGCTGCAAAGTCCTGTTTATCCCTGTTCAGTTTGGATAACTTTGTTGCTTGTAATTTTTTTTCATATATTAGAATGTTTTCTTATAGTTCATTCATTTTAAGAAAAGTAAAATCATTGGAGACATTTTCATTAATTCTTGATTCCAAAGCAATTATTTCAGTCTTAATCTCAAGTTCTAAGGGAGAAAAAAATTCAAGCAGTAATTCCATGTACTTAGCACTGAATTGTAGGTTCAGTTCCTGCCACTTACGTAAAAGGACCGGATAGGTTTTTCCATAGGTAGGCATATTTAGCACTCTCAGGCCTCAGGGGATGATTTTGGATTCCAGGGAGGCTTGCAGGTGCAAGCGCTGCCATTGCAGTCTCTTGTATTTATACATAAGATTCTCTAAGTTCTTGTAATGTGAAAAAAATTCCGGTAGATTTTGAGTGCCATTTGCATCCTGTTGAAAAGCCTGTGAGTCCACATTTAAAAGTGGATTAATTGGTACTTCCAGGATCCTCAGAAAACATTGGTGATGACCATCAAGGGGTATCTCAGCAGGTATATCCTCCATCGACGCGTGTGTCCTTATGCCGAATAAAAGAAAATAAATATGTATAAAAAGAGAAACGGCTTCAGGTAAAACCCAGGTGCACAAAACTAGAACTATATATAACCAAAAATACACCGAGATACCACACAATAGTGTCTTTATTACACAAAAAATAAGAACAGTGGTGAGCGCTTTCGCAAAACTAATTGCTTCATCAGACAAGAAAATAAAACACTCCATTGCTTATATACAGATGGAACCATTGACTCAATCACTGATGTCATAGGTCAATTAAAGCATTAAAGCTATATAAAACTTATAAATGTGTAAATGTAGAAAGGCTACATATAGAGAAAACTGCATATAAAAGACACATATAAAAAACTGCATGTAAATGCATATAAAAACTGCATACAAAAACTCTATACAAAAACTATATACAAAACTGTTGGTAAAGCCTAAGTAATGTGCATAGATATAAACTCCATAAATACTGTAGCTATGAAAAAATAAAGTTTTTTGTATGTGTCTTTTATATGCAGTTTTCTCTATATGTAACCTTTCTACATTTACACATTTATAAGTTTTATATAGCTTTAATGCCTTAATTGACCGTTGACATCAGTGACTGAGTCAATGGTTCCATCTGTATATAAGCGATGGAATGTTTTATTTTCTTGTCTGATGAAGCAATTAGTTTTGTGAAAGTGCTCACCACTGTTCTTATTTTTTGTGTAATAAAGACGCTATTGTGTGGTACCTTGGTGTATTTTTGGTTATATATAGTTCTGGTTTTGTGCACCTGGGTTTTACCTGAAGCCGTTTCTCTTTTTATACATATTTATTTTCTTTTATTCGGCATAAGGACACACGCATCGATGGAGGATATACCTGCTGAGATACCCCTTGATGGTCATCACCAACGTTTTCTGAGGATCCTGGAAGTACCAATTAATCCACTTTTAAATGTGGACTCACAAGCTTTTCAACAGGATGCAAATGGCACTCAAAATCTACCGGAATTATTTTCACATTACAAGAACTTAGAGAATCTTATGTATAAATACAAGAGACTGCAATGGCAGCGCTTGCACCTGCAAGCCTCCCTGGAATACAAAATCATCCCCCAAGGCCTGAGAGTGCTAAATATGCCTACCTATGGAAATACCTATCCGGTCCTTTTACATAAGTGGCAGGAAATGAACCTACAATTCAGTGCTAAGTACATGGAATTACTGCTTGAATTTTTTTCTCCCTTAGAACTTGAGATTAAGACTGAAATAATTGCTTTGGAATCAAGAATTAATGAAAATTTCTCCAATGATTTTACTTTTCTTAAAATGAACTACAAGAAAACATTCTGATATATGAGAAAAAATTACAAGCAACAAAGTTATCCAAACTGAACAGGGATAAACAGGACTTTGCAGCCAATAATATATTTTCATGGCCAAAGGAACAGGTAAATAGACAAACTGCAGTTTCTAATGTGGCTAGAAATATGCACACTGTTTCTTTAACTGAACATACTACTAGTTCAAATGAACACGCCCAACAGGGAACTGCTAAAAACAGCACTTCTGGTTTTTCAGCTACAGAAGTTGCTGATACAATAAGAGTTCACAACGCTGGCACATTTATGCCTATCTCTCCTACTCTGACTAATAAACCAAATGGTTCTAAGGTTATTTCAACTGAAACTGGGGCTATTCCTAAGAGAAGTTGTTCTACAGCACCCTCGACTACATCGCTAGTCCCATTAAATCCTTCTATAACAGCTAGTGCTGAGAGACAAGCAGGAAAAAATACTGACAGCATTTTTTTAGACTCTTTGAAGAAAGGAGATTTCTCTCTGAAAGCAGCTTTGCCCTACAAGACTTTTACAAAGAACCAGCAATACAGAGGACAGCCAGCCAGGCTGAATCAGCAAGAGGGAGCAGGCCAAACACCCAAAAGGAGAAGAACTTAGATACAGGTTTGGTCATAAACATTTCTTCCTTTGAACTTAATACTGACCAAATTAATTTATTAAACAAAGGTTTGTCCTTTATACCAGCAAAAAAAGCCAATGTAACAGAAATGATTAAAGACTTAAAGCTACTAGGCAGAAATTTATCATTGAAATCTATGTTTCCTAATGAGTCAGGAACAAGGACTAATGTATACAGGCAGCCTAGTAGCTTTATCCCGAATACCCCACCAGGTGTTCAAAAGTTTTTAGATATCTGTGAACTATCTTTCAGGGACATAGGTGAGCATGATTCTAGTGACTATTACTTTAGTAATCTCACCCCTAACGAACAAAGAGCCTTACAAGAGTTAAAGAATTTGCAGTCATTAGTTATTAAACAGGCTGATAAAGGAGGAGGCATTGTTTTATTAGATAAACAATTGTATCTACAACAAATGTATAAATTTACTTAACAATGAAACTTATAAATCAGTCTCTAAAATTATGGTCAATGCTATTATTGATAAAGTGTCATTTCTTATGTTTGATCTTCTTATTACTGGATTGATAGACGAACCATTATTTAAGTATTTTAATGTTCTCAAATCCACTATACCTAGAATTTATGGTTTACCTAAGTTACATAAAGTCCTGTTTTCACCACCAATGTCCCATAGTGTCAGGGGCTGGGTGGTGCACAGCCCTTATCCATCTTTGTTGAAGGTACAATACATGGATTATTAGAGAATTGTCATACCATTCTACGAGATACTAAAATGTTCCTTGAAAGGTTACATAACAGGATGGACACTATTACCAATGACACTGATTTTGTATTGGTTACAATGGACATTGAGTCATTATTTACCAGTATCCCTAATACTTGGGGTATTGAAATGGTTAGAAATTTCTTGTCAACAAATAGATGTTTTTCAAATAGTAAGATACAACTTATATGCAGTCTCTTAGAAATTATATTAGAGAATAATGTTGTTATGTTTGAAGAGAAAGTTTTCCTGCAACCGGTTGGCGTGGCTATGGGCACGCCTTGTGCAAATAGCTACACCAACCTTGTGCTCGTCTGCTGGGAAGAAACACATATACTTTCCGGTTTGAATCCTTTCTTACATCAAGTGTTATGGTATGTACGTTTTGTGGATGATGTTTTTATTTTATGGAATGGCAATGGTTTAGATTTTGCATCCTTTGTTGATTATCTGCATACCAACACTGACGTTTTAAAATTCACATACCGGCTATCTGCAGCTGAGATTGATTTTCTTGATGTACATCTAGCTAAAGCTGAATTTAACTGCTTCAAGAGTAGCATCTTCCACAAACCAACCAGAAAGAACATGTATCTACACAAAACTAGTATGCATCCCAGGCACATCCTGAGAAATGTATTAAAAGGCCAAGTTTATAGGACATTAAGATTACATGATGATGATGAGGATGCATTACTAGCATTAAATAATTTAAAATTTGAGTTTATAGCTAGAGGATACCAACCTGATGAAATTGATAAAACTATATGTGATGCATGGCATATGAGATCAACTAAATGTAGACCTTATTTTAACAACAATGAGGTAGTTCCATGTAATAATCCATCTAACATGAACTCTAGGCCACATAATGAATTTAGAGTAGTGTTACAGTTTATAGTGACGTCAACCAATATGTTGACGTAATTAAGAAACATTGGCACTTATTACAAGAGGTACCACAGTTGCTGGTTATTACCTGTAAAGATCCACTATTCAGTTTCAAGAACAATATTTCACTCAAGAAGCAGTTATGTAACAAGGATGTGCCTAAGAAAGCCATCCCTTCTTCACGTCAGGGCACTTTTCCTTGCAGGTCATGTAGTGCCTGCCCCTATATTTACAGTGTAAATACCTATGTCCACCCCACCAAGCATTTTCAGTTACAGCTTAATACTTATGCTGATTGCAAGAGCACTGATGTTGTCTATTATTGTTTTTGTCAGAAATGTCCGGAGTTTTATGTAGGTAAAACAAATAGATTTCTTAAAGACAGAATTCTAGAACATCTTCGTGATGTCAAAAATAAGAAAACCACTAATGCACTCGCCCAGCATATTATTAATACAGATAATTCACATTTTTTAAGTTTTTTGTGCTACAGCGCATACACAAAAACATTAGAGGAGGGGATATAGAAAATTTTACTGAAAGCTGTGAACAGAGATGGATCATTAAATTGAATGCAGATAAATATCCAGGCCTTAATGGCTCTACTTCCTTGGTTCCTTTCTTGAAAGCAAGATGCCTCAAACATGTTTAATTTTAGGCCCCTCATACACCCATTACACTTTATTTATTCATATTTTAGAGACATAGACTTCTTTTAGTTATACATACATATTGTAGATAGATTTTATAACTAGATCTAGATTTTTATCCTTTTATTTTTTCATAGCTACAGTATTTATGGAGTTTATATCTATGCACATTACTTAGGCTTTACCAACAGTTTTGTATATAGTTTTTGTATGCAGTTTTTATATGCATTTACATGCAGTTTTTTATATGTGTCTTTTATATGCAGTTTTCTCTATATGTAGCCTTTCTGCATTTACACATTTATAAGTTTTATATAGCTTTATTGCCTTAATTGACCTATGACATCAGTGATTGAGTCAATGGTTCCATCTGTATATAAGCAATGGAGTGTTTTATTTTCTTGTCTGATGAAGCAATTAGTTTTATGGCGCCACCACTGTTCTTATTTTTTGTGTAATTAAGACGCTATTGTGTGGTACCTCGGTGTATTTTTGGTTATATATAGTTCTGGTTTTGTGCACTTGGGTTTTACCTGAAGCCGTTTCTCATTTTATACAATCCAGGATTAGTTATAACAGTATGCATAGATATTCCCATTAACCCAAAACACCAGATTTGGAACAGTTGCATAGCAAACAGAACACATGCATATATGGAACCACAGTGGCCATTACAATAGCATGCAGAATACATTGATAGCAACAGCCCACCAATGATAGTATTTCAACATGGAACATTAATAGAAACACATTTCAATATTTATTGAACAATAGGACATATGTCCCAACAGTAGGTTTGTTGGAAACATACCTATTGATTTGTATATTTAGATTATTGTTGCAGATATGGTGGGGGGAGATATCAATTAACAACTTATATATCCTTGTAGTACTCACAACTTTAATGATCATTTTAATCATTAAAGTGCAGGTATTATTGCAATACCCTATGACCTTGGTTTGGGCAGTGGTATGTTTGAACACAGTGTATACTTCAACTGTCTTATAGCTAAATTCTACATATCTTACCTGGTTGCCCTGTGAAGGGAATGTTTGTTAACACTACCTGACTGTTTCTACAAATATTCCCAGATTCTGACTTAATATTATGCACATACATCTCAATCTCTTAATGCACATACTCTGGGCAAAGCTTGAGAACATGGTGGTACAAATAGGGGCATATTTTGAATATTGCTCTCATAAACATGGAAAGTTGCTAAAGTGAAAAGATTTGTTTTAGTATACATTTTCTGAAGGTTTTGAGGTCTGAAAATCAAATGCATGTCATTATTTAGTGACTACAATTATGTGATCATCCCGCTGATTTGCCAGGGGGACAGAGGAACAGGCAGAAAATATGAGCCAATTATCTGGACATTCTGAAAAAAATCTGTACAATTGAGAGGAATGATTATGCATACAGCTTACTACCACTTCCAGGATTCAAACTGTGGATGTGTCTGCTAAAATATAGCAATTTAAGTTTCAGCAGAGTGTGCTATTTTGATATTGCTGTCTATCTCTTCAGTGTTTTCTGTCTAAGTCTCTCTTGGTTGTACAATCTGACCTTGTAATTACAACAGTCTTATACAGACATTCCTAGACATATTTTTATGTAGCACAGTGTGAGAAACAGTGGTTGACACAACAGTACTATTATGATATCAGATGTTACTGAATGCTACATGTCAGGCTATACTATACCAGAGTAAACACTACCAGTCCGGGATTTAAATCTTTATTGGCAGGCACAGTTTTGTTTTCTGACAGATCTGTGGAGGGAATGTTTGTTAACATTACCTGACTGTTTCTACACATATTCCCAGATTACAAGTTAATATTATGCACATACCTCTCAATCTCTTGATGCACACACTCTCGACAAAGCCTGACAACATGGGGGTACAAACAGGGACATATTTTGAATATTGCTCTCATAAACTTGGAGAGTTGCTAGAGTGACACCATTTGTTTTAATATACATTTTCTGAGGTTCTGAGGTCTGAAAATCAAATGTGTGTCATTATTTAATGACTACAATTCTGAGATCATCCCACTGATTTGCCAGGGGGACAGAGGAACAGGCAGAAAATATGAGTCAATTATCTGGACATTCTGAAAAAATTTGTACAGTTTAGAGGTATGATTATGTATGCAGCTTACTACCACTCCCAGGATTCGAACTATGGCTGTGTCTGCTAAAAATATAACAATTTAAGTATCAGCAGTGTGTGTTATTTGGATATTGCTGTCTATCTCTTCAGTGTTTTCTGTCTAAGTCTCTCTTGGTTGTACAATCTTATCTTGTCCTTACAACAGTCTTATACAGACATTCCTAGACATTTTTTTATGTAGCACAGTGTGGGTAACAGTGGTAAATACAACAGTCTAACATTCTAACATTCTAAAGACATGCGTCTGGGGTATATCTCCCCGGGCCACCGCTGAAAACAGGCTCTGTGGAACCTAGTCAGACATTCCTGGTCAATAAATGTTAAATAAATAAAATAAAAAAATAAAACATTATTATTCAGAGAATGCAACAATAAATGCCATACAATACCACAGTAAACACAACCAGTCCAGGATTTAGAGCTTTATTGTCAGGCAGTTACAGTTTTATTTAAATATGACCAATATGGGACTATTACTGTCATATTGTCTGGTTTATTCAGTACAATCTATACACACTTTTTATACTACTTTATATTTATTTGGTGTAACTACTACAAGCAGGATTGTTACCAGCCTCGCAATGCAGCCTTTGCAGCCTGCTAGCATGGGTTTCCTGATTCACAGCCCACTCAGCTGCAGCTTTAAAGGAAATAGAGACATATTTAGGCATACCTATCCATCACTCGCACATGCTGGACTTTAGTAAACAGTAATGGTATGACTACTTACACACTGCTGGGACATCACCCCTCTGCCTTGCTTCTTGGACCCACTCATCCAAGAGCTCCCTCTTTCTCTGCTTCAAGTCAGCATAGTGGTGCCTGACCTGCTCACCAGTCCGAGGGATACCAGTGGCACTGGTGAGATCATAGGCAAGATGTTCCCAAGCTTCCGCTTTATATTGGGAGCCCTGGTACTGGCCATGCAGTAGTCTCTCATCATGTTTTTTTACCAGGAGTCCTACCATGACCTTGGACTCCTGTATGCCCCAGCGCTGCACCCAGAAGCACAAGCCCTCTCTGACTCCAGCCATCCTGCCTACAGTGGGAAGCTGCAACCAGTTATGAGTGGTATTCCTGCCTATGGGGTTTAAATATGGCCAATTTCCTGCCCTTTGCATTGATTGGATGGTTTTGAATATGCTGAGCTAAGCTAAGCTATGGGCAAACCTGCTTAGCTAAGGTAGGCAGTGCTTAAAGGGATAGGTTCAACACTGGTTACCAATGGGTAAATCCACTTAGCTGGGCTGCTCATTGCTTAGCAGTCATATTTACACAATGCTTACACCTGGTAAGCAGAGCTGTGCAATGCTTAGCATTGCTTATTTTTCATTTTATAGAATATCTACTGTATGGCATTGATTCATCATTCATTACATATTAAAAATGTGTTTACTGTCCCTGACATCCCCCAATGTGCATTCATGACATTTATTCATGTGTGACTACACTGTATGGGGCACTTGTGTTTATATGGGGGTTTCACAACTTTATTAAACTGACACCTCACATCTGGACCTAATGCAGTACTCTGGTTAACAAATATATATTATTTAGTAGCTAATTATAAAAATAAATGTTTATGTACTGCTTTCACATGTAAAATGCAAATTGGTGATAGTGGAGATCGAACCAGGAGTGGCTGTTTATAAAGTGTACATTCTAACCACTACACTATTGAAATGCTGCTTTTGTTGGATGTCTCTTGCTATTTAACTTCTTGTGCTGTTTAAACTGGACTAAGCGTAGCTAAGCAAAAGGCACACCCACACAGCTATGCTTAAACTTTATCGCATTTATATGTGTTATTTTATTTGTACCCTTCAGAATATCCCTGCTAATGCTGAACCTGTTATTCTATCAACTTTCTGCTTTGTGGGACAATTGTCCCTTTTGGCTTTGTCCTCATTCCGTACTCTGATGGGTTGGGAGGTCTACGCTATGTTCTTATGCTACCTGTGTTATCCTAACAACTTTTGGCTTGGTAGGAATGATTGTCCCTTATGGCTTTGACCAGATTTGGTTCTCCTGATGAGTTGGGGATGTTCCAAGCATTCCTGCTCATTTTAAATTGCCGAAAGACAATTTTGGACTGCAGGGGCATGTGTATTGTGAGAGGTCTGCTCTCAGACACACACCCTGTGCTCGTACACAGCTCTGTGTCTGTTTAACAGCTCATCAGTGCGCCTTCATGAATATGCAAGGCGCACTGTCATGCTGTATGGGAATGGTCCCTGCTGTGCAGGAATAACTTATTCCTGCATGGCTGCTTGCTGAATCCTGGGAATCATTTACCTCATGAATGTGACTTAGAAATTATGCTATGAACAGTTATTACTACTACTACTACTACTACTACTATTAAAATACTTGTATTTCTACTTCAAACTATCTAAATAGCCTTTTTGTATTAATCTAACAGTAGATCCAATTGGTTTGATTTCTTGATACTACTCTATAATGAATCTTTGACAACTTTATATAAGAATGGTCTGCTGTTTATGTAGTGAGTAACCACCAACCAATATATACCTTTTATAATGTCATAAACTACTTGCGTATCCCCTCCCATGGTACAGAGGACTAAAGTCCTTACCCAGGTGACCTATGTCCAATTATCCAGCACTGGAGCTACAGGGAAAGCAGTACAGAAGATGGTAATGGAGTGACAGATGACTCACCCATCTTCAAGTGAGGGAGGAAGCTTGGGTCTTCACTTGGGGGACACCCATTGGGAGCTCTAGGAGGGGTAGCTCATGTAGATTAAGCCAGAAGGACATGCTGTTGCAGTGTCACTGCATAGTTGAGAAAGAAGTCACACAAGAAAGCTCATGTATGCCTCCCTCAGAATGACTGGCAACTAAAACATCCTTTAGTACTGCCATGAGGGAGTTAGGAGCTCCTCAGACTGGGGAATGAAACCCCCTATGTCCACATGGATGATATCCCTGATCAACTCTTACCTTGTGGGGGGCCCAAAGGGCAGGTTGAGGTTCACTCCAGCATGTTGGAATGAAAAGGCCAATTGGACAATGGACTGCTGAGTAACAGATATTAGGGAGTAAATAGAGGGAAACAATATGTAGGTTAGGCCTCTCAACTGTCACTATTTTATAAGAACATCCCTATTTTCAGGCCTGATTTAACCTGCACAGGATGCCCTATTTTTGGATGCATGTCCCCATTTCCAGGCTTGATTTGCTGTTTCACACAATTTTCTGAATGCCTCTCATCACATGTGATATCTTAAAACTGTCTACTACACAACAATCACACTACATGACCAACATACTAGTGGCAACAATAATGGAAAGAAAGAACACACATCTTACATCTCATTTTTCTGAAGCAGAAATAAAAGACAAATTGCATCTTTGATAAAGTGCTTCTACTTTTCCATCATTTTTGCCACTATCAGTTTTTCAACATGTTTCTAAGTAGTATCCCACATTCCTACTGGAAGGAGGCAGAGCTATGTGCTATTTTGTATACAAAAATTTTTGCCTGGATGTTCTTACTTTTAAAAGTCATTTGTTACTATTTTCAGTGTGTGGAGGTTCAGTGGCATGGTGTAGGTATCACATATAAGTATTCTCTGCACTCTCTGTAGAGTGTATCTTAAGGTATTGGTTTCAACCCCCCCCCCCAAAAAAAAATACACGAGTTCAATGTTTGGTACAGGGAAATGGAAATAACCAATAATATAAATAAAGACATATATAAATATGTGTGTCTGTGTGTGTGAATGTCTCTGTGTATACTCTTCATATAGAATATCCTTTATTTGAAGTTCCAAAACTACTGAATTTGTAAAAGAGATTCAATTAAATACTATGTAAGCTTTTTAAACTATTTCATTAAAATAATATAAATAAGGTACATTTAAATAAATTATTAGCCATTCTGTAACCTATGTGTGTTAAATAATAGTTGCAAATGGAACTCATTTTACTCTTACTTCAGAATTATTCACATCTGTTTATTATTCATATCTGTTTATCCAAACAAGGAGAAATTGATGAGAGATATTTTTCTCCATTTATAAATGTGCTGTTTGCATATTTAACACCTCTCACTTAAAGCGATTGCTATGTTAAACAACTTTCAAGTCCTAAATACTTTACTGTTCCCTGCTGTTTTCAGACAAATCATATAAAATGCTAAAACTATCAGCTGTGTCCAGTTAGCCCAGAGAAAAAAAAAATCTGCTGACATGCGCAGTCAACAGTTGTAATGCTGCAGGCTGCTCCACTCCATTTCTCCTGTCTAACCTGCCATTGGTGCAATCTCAACCCTGGGGATAATACCAGGGACTCTCTTTTATTTTATAATTTTTATTCAATTGAAGCTGAATATGGATTCCTTTAAGTATGCCATTAGTGACTTGCTAAAGCACAAATATCTTATACAGTGTAATAAATGCTCTGCATATTTAAATGTAACACCTGATAACACTGGTGATCTGTGTTCCTCATGTCAAAAGTTGTATGATTTTTTTGCCATTATTAGAATTAAACCTAGGCTTACTGATGATGATTGTACTTGTGCAAATGGCACGGATTGGAGAAATGTTGTTACATATATCAATGACTGGACTAGTGAGATAAATAATATTAGGCAAAGAGCAAATAGAAGACATTTAGGAAATGATGTTTCAATTGTCTGTAAAGATCAATAAACAAAAAGCAGTTGTAGATTGAAAGTGTCCAGATGAAACAATTAAATATTCTCGTAGCAAAATGTCCGGACACCACCACGGCAAATGCAATATTTTGTAGCTTTTTATTTCACCATAAAAACAAATAAGTAGATAGCAAAGCTTTATATAAGCTCTTTCGGGTTATAACAAACCCTTCTTCAGACAAATGGTTTTCTCTTATAAAACAAACATTTAAATAGCAAAGCTTGGCGCCAAAAATCTGCCTTAAAGAAATACTGACCATTTGCAAATGTCAGTATTAAAAGCACTTTACATTTCATCTCTTTCTTGACATATTAAATACCTACATGTACATTGTATTAAAAACAATATTTAAATAAATGAATTCGTATATAAAATATAAACACTATTAAAATATAAACATTCATATATTAATTTATAATATCATATTTCATATGACTACTCCATTAATTATCTATTATAATCCATAATAGACACCTGAATTTAATAGTAAAGGTAGAAATATAAACAAATACATTCATGTATCTATTATCTATTATAGCATAATAAATATCTAAATATATATGTATATAATAAATAAAAATATGTCTTAACATTAAAAACATATTAAATATATATATATATATATATATATATATATATATATATATATATAGTAGCATAATATCATATTTTATGTTTCAATGGTCTACTTCTCAGAAATGGCTTTATGGTTATCCTATCATTTAGACCTTTCCCTTTATCTGATTGCATGCAAATAATCCATCTGATTTCTTTCAGCTCTGTGAAATGTTTAATATTGCCTAGTCTACTGTTTTTAAAATCATTTCTATGACCATAAATTTAAATTTATGATCCATCCCATTATTTAACACATGTTCAGCTAGTGCATTGGTTTCATCTTCACGATTTATTGCATAGATATGTTCTCTTTCCCTCTCTCTCTCAATGTTCTATTTGTCTTACCTATGTAGAAACAATTTTTAATTAATTTTTGTCTGTAAAGATCATTCAACCCCTATGAAACAAGACAATGCCCCTGACAACTTTGGAATTCTGGACAGAAGTATTCAGCAATCTGAGGATTCAGATTATTTAGAAGGAAACAACAAAGAAAGAAAGGAAGAAGTTTGCGACAAATAACAAGGAAGAAAAAGAATTAGATAAATGTCTGTAAAGTAAAGAGAATACTTACGGACACTGCTTTGTTATGTATTGCACAGATTACAGGGAATGATAATGTTTTTTTCTATCAGAAAACCTTCAGTATACAGAAAAAGGCATATTTTTTCCAAAAGAGAAGGTAGAAATAAGAGGCAAAGGGCAGGTGAAAAGGAAAAAAATCAAAATTGAATGTGGAAGGATCGAAGAACATTACTGTAAGAAAAAAGAACAGAAGGACAGATGTTGACTACGTGGCTCAAGCTGTGGATGTACAAAGCCAGCTAGAAGAGAACTGCATGCTAGCAAATTTAACACTCAACACTATTGGTGATGAAGATCATTCCTTTGTAAAAATTGATAGAGCCGATATTATTGTATTAGAAGTTAAAGATTGTTCTGATCTGGTCAGAAAAGATATTCTTGTAATTCGAGATTCAATTATTTAGAGGAACTGCTTTACATTTGCAGAGAAGATAATGAACATTAAATAGTGTTATGCTTGCCAGGAGAAAAAAACAGAAGATGTGAGACAAGCCTTGGAACGCCTTAATGTAAGGAAGTACAGATTTGTTTTCATTCATGTTGGTACAAATAATCTCCTCTGCAAGGATTCTCTGACTGTTAGTAGGGAACTTACAGCCCTCTTAAATAGTATAACATGTACTGGTATTAAGACATATTTTTCACAAATCAAATCTAGAAAGGATAGTCAGGTCACCGTGAATGAAATTATTTTTAGGGTAAATACCTACATGGAAAAAATGTCCAGTTTTAAAAAATGGAAATGTGTAGAGCAACCAAGCCTAGTTTTGGGCACACATGCTTTCAGACAGGATGGAGTGCATTTGTCAAGATCAGGGAAGAAAATTTTTGTAGCAGATATTTTGCAATATTTGAAAAATACTAGGCAGGATTTTTGCCACGTGGAAAATTTAACACTCCACAGATAGTAACATTTGATGTATCTCTGATGGTTGTTAATGCCAGTTTTATTAGAAAATTTGCTAAGTTTCCAGAGAATTGATGTTATTGTTTGGGAAACATGGTTAAAGAACAATAATTGGAAACTAGTTCTGTCACGGTATAAATGTTTTTACTGGAACAGACATTCTAATGAAAAATCAGGTGGAGGTGTTATGACAGGGATTAAAGATAGCTGTAAGATCTGTGATTATTACATGTTCAATGATAATGCCAATACTATAGACTGTTTAACTGTGACAGTAAAGACAACCCTGGAACATATAACACTTGTTGGAGTGTATAGACCACCAAATTTAAGTGCAGATGACCTAGAGGAATTCATACATTTCTTGCATGAAATGCAGGAAGGAAGGAAGAATAATATTAGTTGGGGACTTAAATTTACCAGAAACAGACTGGATTAATATTGATTCAACAATATTAGTAGAAATTATTCACAACATATGTTTAGGAGCAACAGTTGCTTCAGGTTGTAAAAAAAAAAAAAACTATCATAGAACGGAACTTTCTAATCATTATAGGCTCTTATGTTCATAGGTAGGTACTAGGCTATCAGCCCAAGGGCCTAAGTAAGCCTAGCCAACAAGGTTCCCTGGCTTACACCACCCAAGAAAGTTATTTTCCTGTGCCCCTGTTGAGCAGAGCCACAGAAGTCATCCCCAGGGTGTATTTCCTATTTTTCATCCACTCATCAAGATTTTTCTTGAAGAATGCTAATGAGGAGCTTTGCTTGACATATATGGGTAGCCTGTTCCAGAGTATGGAAAGTCCCTGGGAAAAGAATTTATCCCTCCAGCATGTCCTGTTTATTGTGGTTACAAGGTTTAGGTCCCTAGAGCATGTAGCTTGGAGAGATTGGGATTTCTTTAGGTGTGGCATGTCCAACAGCTCTGGGTTTGACATAGCTTTATATGTTAGGCAGAGATCACCTCGGAATAGGCGATATGCTATGGAGTAAAGCTTGAGTTTTTTGATATGGTTAGTGTAGGGCATAGGTTTGAGGCCTGTAATCCTCTTTGTGAGGTACTTCTGTGGCCTTTCCAGCTGCTGCAGATGTCTTGTGAGGTACATTCCAAAAGGGGCATTGTACTCTATAATGGGTCTAATGAGTGTTGAGTAGAGGGGAACAATGACCTATTTTTTCCTGGATGAGAACCCTTTTGTGATGAGGTGTGCCATGTAGAAGGATTTCCTGACTAGTATGGCGATGTGATTATCAAAGGAGAGACTACTGTCCACCTGGGTCCCAAGGTCTCTCATCACACATTCAGCATCAAGTAGACTACCGCCTATGTGGTAGTTCATGGGTACAGTGTTTTTACCAAAGGGGATGACAATGCACTTTTTGGCATTGGGCTTGAGGCCATGGCTTTGACACCAGCCACCTGTCTCAGTGAGGCCCTTCTGTAGGATGTCCACATCATTTGGGGACTCGACTATGGCTCCTAGTTTGCAGTCATCTGTGAACTTCATTAGCCAAAGGCCTTCTGTGTTAGCCTGTACTTCAGAGAAGTATATACCAAACAGGAGAGGTCCCAGGACTGAACCCTGTGGTAATCCACTTGTCACTGGTTTGAAGTCATATTTGGAGTCTGCAACTTTTACAGTGTGGGTTCTGTCAGTGAGCCAGTTGGCAACCCATCTTGTGATGTAGGGAAGTATCCCTAGTTTAATAAGTTTAGCTATAATTTCAGAATAGGGGATGGTATGGAAAGACTTGGAGAGGTTAAGATAGGCTATGTGAACCACCTTACCCTCATCTACGACTTTGGTGACTGCCTCAAAGAAGTCAGGTTCAGGAGGCATGATCTGCCTTTCACAAACCTGAAATGGGCAGGGTCCAGAGTTTGGAGGTTACCAATGTCTTTGTTTATGAGTTCCATGATGATACGTTCCATGTCCTTACAGACCAGGTTGTCAGGCTAATAGAGCGATAGTTCCCGGGATCAGTGGTGGCTCCCCCTTTGTGAAGTGGGATAACTGTTGCTGTGTGCCATTCAATGGGCACAAAGCCTGACGTGAGGCTATGATTGAACATGGTGCTTAAGTGGGGAGCCAGTTTGTTCTGAAGTTCATGTAAAATGCAGCCTGGGATGTTGTCCAGTCCCATGGATGCTGTGTTTTTGGCTTTAGAGAGTGCAGCTTTTACCTGTGTAGTTGTGATTACAGGGACTCTGCATTCTTCCTATATAGATATGGGCTGTTTAGGAGGTGGGGGTAAAGTTAGCACTGAACCTATTTGCCAGGATGTTGGCAATATCAGTTGGTTCTGTAAATTTTTGTGCCCTTATGCTGTAACTCGGAGCAGATCTTGGTGCCATTGAGATTCTTGACATAGCTATAGAATGGTTTATGGTTGTCCTTAGAATCAGTGGTGGTATTGTTTTCGTAGCTAGCTTTGGAGGATCTTATAAGGGATCTTAACTTCTTACTGAGGCTGATCAGGGAGCTCCTCCACTCATGGGATTTTACTCCCTTTTGCAACAGTTTCTTCCTTCTGTTGTAGAGTTATTTTATGGCAGGGGACCACCAGATTGGCTTCCTTTTTTTGGAGGGTAGCGTCTTGGTTTTGTTTGGGATAGCACAATCCATGCATTTGTGTAAGTGTTTATAAAGTGCATTTGTGTAGGAAATTGTTTGTGTTCCTAAAGAAATTACTGTTAGTATAAGTCAAGTTTTACCAATGATCATGTGGATATAAAGGTTAATTTGTTGCTAGATAATTCTGCCAAACTGAACTCTAAACCAATGCACAGAAGATTAGTTATAGATTGTATGAAAGCAAAACAGTCAGTATGTAAAACTAACTGGAGTGACATGCTCAGTGGAAAAACTGCAGATGTAACGTGGAAAGTTTTGAAGGAGAAATTGAGTTCAAAATATCAAAAAAAAATGTTTAACATCAGGGTCTAGGCGTACAATGTCAGGGGGATATTTTTCCATAAGAAAAAGATACCCGATTAAGGTGAGAGACAAAAAATATAAAAAATGGAAGAGTGGCCAATCTAAAATTTGAAAACTGAAGTACACAAGCTGAACAAGCAAATTAAGCATAGTCTGAGACAAGATCAAGAAACATTTGGAAGAAATATATATATAAAGATATTGAGCATAATAGGAAACCTTTTTATAGATACATAAGCTGTGGAAGGCGTAAAGACACACAAACTGTTTAACTGTGTGTAGATTCTAAAATTTATTCTCAGACGCAACAGATTATAGATATATTTACAAAATCTTATGCAAAAGTTTCACTCTGCAAAGGTAATAATAAGTCATTCAAGTGGCATCCAGGTAACCTCAGATACTGGAATAAAATTAGATTATATTGAAAAAGTACTGCACAAACTGGATCCAAACAAAGCACATGGAGGAGACAGAATTAGTAATAATGACCAGAGAACACTTCAGCAGGAATTTAAAGTACCATTGATATCCATTATTTGAGACATGCACTTATTAAACCTGTCATTAAGAGAAAGGGGAGTAGGACAAACCCAGAGACATATAGACCCTTAGTTCTCCTTTCATGTTGTGGAAAATAATGGAGAAGGTAATATTGGATAGGTTATTGTCATTATTGGATAGGCTGGGACTACAAACCACATATCAGCATGCATATGTTGAAAATATATCTATTACCACCTGTAACATAATGGCTGGGACTACAAACCACATATCAGCATGCATATGTTGAAAATATATTTATTACCACCTGTAACATGATGTTCTATAACAATATAATAGCAGCTATGAATGCAAAATTGTGCTGTCATATAATTTATATAGCTTTAACTTCAGCATTTGATGTGGTCATACACAAAACACTGATCAATAAATTAGAACAACTAGGTATCGATGTACTCTTGATAAAATGGATAGCAGCATGGCTTACAAATAGGTCATGGCAAGTATCATACAGCAATTGGACAAGTGAAATTCTTGGTTACAGTCAGAGTGTCTCACAGGGCTCTGTCCCAGGCCCTTACTTGTTTAGATTGTAGCTTTCAGACCTAACCTACAGTCTATATGCGGACAACCTGAAATTGGATAAACTGATTATATGTGTTACAGATAAGGGATATCTGCAAAAGAAATTGACTAAATTGACTATATAGGCACATGAGACTAATATGCTGATACATACATCAAAAACTAAGCATATGAGATTTGGGAGACATAAAGTGAAAGGTAAATATTTAATACAGCACACAGTGATTGAAACTATAGATTCATTTAAGGACCTGGGTTTATGGGTAGATCCAGCTTTGAGTTTTTCTAATCATATCAACCAATTGGTTAATGATAATTATACAACTATAGGTTGTATAAAATTATTTATAAAGTCTAGGAAATCAGAAATGATGAAGTCATTGTTTGTTAGTTACATTACACCAAAACTTGAGTGTGGAATAACAATATGGAAACCTTATTAAAAAAGTTTGACTAAACTGGAAAGAGTACAGTGGAAACATGAACATTTAAGTTATTGTGAAAGACTAAAATATCTGAACTTGTACAGTGTCGCTTACAGATATTTAAGAGGAGATCTAATTCAGGTATATAGGGCATTTAGAGACAACTACCTCTGAGAATGTTTGGGTTATCAAAAAGTACTAGAGAATCATCAGACAAATTGTGTAGAAGATTCTATAGGAATGAGAATTATATAATTGGTTCTCTGAGAGAGCAGCTGATGCATGGAACAGACTACCAAATTACATTAAAGCAAGTACTAGTTCAGATATTTTTAAGAGCAGCCTGGATACTTTTTATGGGAACAAGTGTTTTGTTATATTGTCAGGCTAGAAGGGCATTAATGCCCGTGATTGAAATACTTGTATGTATGTATGTAGGGAAGCGTAAGGTAAAATGGTGCAACCAAGCAGCTAGGGGCATGCAAAAGGGGGGGGGGGGGATTCTCTCTGAAATTAAAATTTAATGTTGACAGTTGTCACTGAAAAGCAGCAGGTACGGTTCACTATTTCACCATCAGACAGCAGTTACCATAGGGATTTTTATATGGTGATTCAAAAATGAGCAGTTGAATAATAAATTCTGTCTATGGAGAACACTTGTAGTCAGTTACAATAATAAAAATTATACATTAATTCAAAAAGTACATTAAATGCCTGCAAAATCACTTTCCAGGTTGCAAAAAAAGATCTGGTTAAGATGTAACTATCACACTTTTTAGCAATGCATTTCATTTACATCTTAACCCTAGTTCTAAAGATATGCATTTGCAGATGTGGCATAGAGTCCTCTTCAGTGAAATATTAATCTTAGGTCTGTCCTCATCTGTGCTTTTCTGCTAAAAATATTTGTAACATTTGATAACACCATTAGAAGTGTACATTCTGCATTTACACATCCACTCTCATACTGGCTACATTGCTCCTTAATCTTGCTTTTCCTATTAGTGCTTAAGCCTTGTTTCTTCATGCAGGCCACAGACTATAACAGTGTATCCCAGGTCTCTGATAATGTAATTTTATCGCTGAAGCCTAGGGTGTAAAGAAAATGAGTCCCATTTCTGAATATGGCACTGTAGAAAACTGACTGGTCTCTGACCCAGTCAGCTAGAAATACAATTATAGTTTTACAGAAATATCAAATGAATGTTGATGCATAGAAATAATATTTTAACAACACTTTGCTAATAGTATTTATAGTCTGCATGCTGACTGTATTACTCTGACAAAGCTATAGATCATTTACTATTTCCTTCTGGAACTGCTTATACCCTGATTCAGAATTTGTGTTGTCATACTTTAAACACTTCCTGTAGTATAATAACTATATAATGTATTTATTATTTTTTATATTATTTCTATATTATATTATTTATTTATCTATTTAACTTTTACTTCTTATGAAGTTCTAAAAGTTCTACCTAAAGGGAACTGGAACTAGTGCTTTTTTATATAAACTGAATTATAGATGTCCTTCAAAAAGGTATGTGAATTATATCATTAATAGATGTATTTGAATCATGAGTGCAGGTTCTTTGAAATGATTCTTAACAAAGCCACTATGCCTGCCATTAGAGCTGCATGCCAGTGTCATACCTAATAATAGTATACAACTTCCTAAATGTATCAAGATTACAATCACCATTTTAGTCATATCTGCAGTCTTCTTGTAAGTTACCATTAATGCATTTTCCAAGGCTATAATATTTTTATTCTCTGTATAGGCAATGCATCCCTTTAACCCCAAGAGTTATTAATTCTGTCAGCTTTAGAAACCATATGCTAACTGAAGTAAATTGACAATGACATGCAAAACTTATGCAGTTCACTAAAATTATAAGCCCATGAATAAATGCTGTCTATGTTGTGGCAAGGCAGTCGCAATGTAGTAAAGAGCTTAACATGTCAGCTAGTAATACGGTTCATTGCTACTGAGGTTATATTGGAACCCATTAATGATTAATCATTACGTATTTCTGTTTTCCCTTAAATGGACAGTTAATATAACTATTACACAAATTATTGCAAGGTCATTAAATTTTTGATATGTATTACCATTTGTCAATTTGTATGTTTATGTGTACACGTGTATATATCTGTCTGCCTTTGTGTGTGTGTGTGTGTGTGTGTGTGTGTGTGTGTGTGTGTGTGTGTGTGTGTGCGTGTGTGTGTACTTGTAAAAGTATGAATACATTTCATGTATGTGTTCATCTGTTGTTTTTAATTACTAATACAAGGCAGATGATTGTGTTCATGACTCAGAAATAGCGAAATGGCTACAGTGTTATGGCATGGCAAGTGACACGGTATTATGATATTGCAAGTAATGTCTCAACATCGAGATGGAAATAAAGCACTTAAATGTTTTGCACCACAAGTGACATTAAAGTCAGTGCCAGTGATTCAACAGGTAGCACACTCAATATTTGTTATAGAAAATCAGAAGCCGCTGCATTCCTTCCCCACCCCAGTTGAATGGATTAATGTTTTCCATAACTGACACTGCAGTGCATCATTAGGGGGAGCTGTTCTCCTGAGTGAGCCATCCTTTGCATTGTAATTTAAAGCAAGACCACCATTTGCCTGAACTGGTGGTAGTACATAGATGTAAAAGATCCCACATCTTTTACTGAAAACATTGGATGAAATTTTACTGTGTCTTGGTCAAATTTTCCTAGTCAGTGTCAATACCATCTGAAGTCTCCCCTTAAAAGAAGTCATCAGCCCAACTAGACCAACCCAGTCAACAAAGGATACATAAATAAAATACATAAAAATGAAGCAGTTTTCATAAATGTAACATGTTAGATTACCCAATATTGGAACACAACTTTGTTGACATGTGGGGTGTCAAATTACCCAGCATCAGCTGCACTGTATGCACTAAATATGAAGTATCAGATTGCATAGCACTGCTGTATTTCATTGTGCACTCTGCAGGGAATTTATTATGTTAAACTGACTCTATTCAGCCACTGGGGCACTTTTAATGGCTTTGTGGGAGGTACCTCAGTGTTTTGAATGCAAAGGTTACTTAGCTATAGATAAAAAAAAAGTTGGTGTCTATTTTTATTGATTATGATAAGCTGCAATTTGAATAATGGGAGTATTTTCAGAGATACAAGTTGAACAGAGACACTTCTGAGAAGTTGGCAAAAAATGGTGCTAAGTCCCTATCAAGCCTTTTTAAAGGGAGACTAGATGGGAATTTAAATGTATGCTCCTGAAAGAAAGAGGAGAAAAGAACAAAACCAATGCCCTGAAGGAGTACAATTTATGATGCTTCCTAGATAACAGGTTGATATGCTTAATTGCAAGGCATTTATATCTGAAATTAAAGTCCAATCACAGATGTATGATGTTTCCTTTTTGTTTTGAGATGAAGTCTAATACCTCTCAGAGAATTCATTTTTCTTTGAGATCACAGATTTCAGACCTAGAATATTTAAAGAAAGGGTGATGTAGGAAACTCTTGTAATGGGACTTCCTCTTCTCCAAAAATTGCCTTTAAATTGAGTCAGTGAGTTTTTATTGTCTCTGTGCATATCTTTCAATCTCTTAGAGCAAAAATCTGGACAAACCCATAAATAATGGGGAGGATAAAGGCCCAAAAATAGGGACAATTTTTAAATATTGCTCTTATAAACTTAGAAAAACCAGCCACTGAGGATGCACAAGCCAGTGCATTTCTTTGTGCCGATCCCAAGCCCGGATAAATGGGGAGGGTTGCGTCAGGAAGGGCATCTGGCATAAAATGTTGCCAAATCATACATGCAGAAAACTGTACAGAAATTAATTCCAGATCAGTCGAGGCCCAGGTTAACAACAACCGCCACCAGTACTGTTGGCCAACAGGGTGCTGGCGGAAATTGGGCTACTGTTAGCCGAAGGAGGGAAAGAGGCGGAAGGCATGCCTGAAGGCAGGTAAAGGCTAGGACTATGATAGTGAGGGTCGGAACTTTGAATGTTGGCAGCATGACTGGTATAGGAAGAGAGCTAGCTGATATGATGGACTGAAGGATGGTTGTTATATTGTGTGTGCAAGAGACCAGATGGAAGGGGAGCAAGGCTAGGTGTATCGGAGACGGTTTCAAATTGTTTTATCATGGTGTGGATGGGAGGAGAAATGGCGTAGGCATTATGCTGAAGGAACAGTATGCTAAGAGTGTTTTGGAAGTGAAAAGAGTGTCGGATAGAATGATGTTTATGAAGCTGGAAATTGATGGTGTAATGATGAATGTTGTTAATGCATATGTTCCACAAGTTGGGTGTGCGATGGATGAGAAAGAAAAATTTTGGAGCGAGTTGGATGAAGTGGTGATGACTGTACCCAAGGGTTAGAGACTGGTGATTGGAGCAGATTTCAATGGGCATGTTGATGAAGGGAACAGACGGGATGAGGAAGTGATGGGTAGGTATGGTGTTAAGCAAAGGAATGCAGAAGGTCAGATGGTAGTGGATTTTGTGAAAAGGATGGACATGGCTGTGATGAATATGTATTTTAACAAGAGGGAGGAGCATAGGGTGACATACAAGAGTGGAGGAAAATGCACACAGGTGGATTATATCTTATACAGAAGGGCCAATCTGAAGGAGACTGGAGACTGTAAAGTGGTGGCAGGGGAAAGTGTAGTTAGGCAGCATAGAATGGTGGTTTGTAGGATGACATTGGTGATCAAGAAGAGGAGGATGAGTGTGAGGTCAGCACCAAGGATCAAATGGTGGAAATTGAAAAAGGATAATTGTGAGGTGATGTTCAGGGAAGAGTTAAGACAGGCACTGGGTGGCAGTGAAAAGTTACCAAATAGCCGAGTAACTACAGCAGAGCTAGTAAGAGAGATGGCTAGAAGGGTGCTTGGTGTGACATCTGGAAAGAGGAAGGAGAACAAGGAGACCTGGTGGTGGAATGAAGAAGTACAGGAGAGTATACAGAGAAAGAGGTTGGAGAAGAAGAAGTGGGATTGTCAAAGAGATGAAGAAAGTAGACAAGAGTATAAGGAGATGAGGTGCATGGCAAAGAGAGAGGTGGCGAAGGCTAAGGATAAGGCGTATGAAGAGTTGTATAAAAGGTTGGACACTAAGGAGGGAGAAAAGGACCTTTACCAATTGGCTAGACAGAGGGACCGAGCTAGTAAAGATGTGCAGCAGGTAAGTGTGATAAAGGATAATGAGGGAAAAGTACTCACAAGCAAGGAGAGTGTGTTGAGCAGATGGAAGGAGTACTCTGAGGTGTTGATGAATGAAGAGAATGAGAGGGAGAGAAGGTTTGTTGATGTGCAGATAGTGAATCATGAAGTGCAGTGGATTAGCAAGGAAGAAGTAAGGATAGCTATGAAGAGGATGAAGAACAGAAAGGCTGTTGGTCCCGATGACATACCTGTGGAAGCATGGAGGTGTTTAGGTGAAATGGCAGTGGAGTTTTTAACTAGATTATTTAATGAAATCTTGGAAAGTGAGAGGATGCCTGAGGAATGGAGAAAAAGTGTTTTGGTACCAATTTTTAAGAATAAGGGTGATGTGCAGAGCTGTATTAACTACAGAGGGATTAAACTGATCAGTCACAGCATGAAGTTATGGGAAAGAGTAGTGGAAGCTAGGTTAAGAAGGGAGGTGATGATTAGTGATCAGCAGTATGGTTTCATGCCAGGAAAGAGCACTACAGATGCGGTCTGCTCTGAGAGTGTTGATGGAGAAGTACAGAGAAGGTCAGAAGGAGTTGCATTGTGTCTTTGTGGATTTAGAGAAAGCATATGACAGGGTGCCTAGAGAGGAGTTGTGGTATTGCATGAGGAAGTCGGGAGTGTCAGAGAAGCATTTAAGAGTGGTACAGGATATGTACGAGGGTAGTTTGACAGCGGTGAGGTCTGCGGTGGGAGTGACAGATGCGTTTAAGGTGGAGGTGGGATTACATCAAGGATCAGCTCTGAGCCCTTTCTTATTTGCAATGGTGATGGACAGGTTGACAGACGAGATCAGACAGGAGACCCATGGACTATGATGTTTGCAGATGACATTGTGATCTGTAGCGAGAGTAGGGAACAGGTGGAAGAGACCCTGGAGAGGTGGAGATATGCTCTAGAGAGAAGAGGAATGAAGGTCAGCAGAACTAAGACATAATATATGTGTGTGAATGAGAGGGAGGATAGAGGAATGTTGAGGATGCAGGGAGTAGAGGTGGCAAAGGTGAATGAGTTTAAGTACTTGGGATCAACAGTTCAGAGTAATGGTGAGTGTGGAAGAGAGGTGAGGAAGAGAGTACAGGCAGGATAGAGTGGGTGGAGAAGAGTATCAGGAGTGATTTGTGACAGACGGGTACCAGTAAGAGTGAAAGGGAAGGTCTACAAGAGGGTAGTGAGACCAGCTATGTTATATGGGTTGGAGACAGTGGCATTGACAAAAAGGCAAGAGTCAGAGCTTGACGTGGCAGAGGTGAAGATGTTAAGATTTGCACTGGGTGTGACGAGGATGGAAAAGATTAGGAATAAGTTTGGAGACAAAGCCAGAGAGGCAAGATTATGTTGGTTTGGACATGTGCTGAGGAGGGATGCAGAGTATATTGGGAAAAATATGCTAAGGATGAAGCTGCTAGGTAACAGGAAAAGAGGAAGGCCTAAGATAAGGTTTATGGATGTGGTGAGAGAGGACATGCAGGTGGTTGGTGTAACAAAGCAAGATGCAGAGGACAGGAAGAAATGGGAACAGTTGATCTGCTGTGGCGACCCCTAACAGGAGCAGCCAAAAGAAGAAGAAGAAGCTTCTATTATATATATTATATATTTTATAAGAATAAACTTAGAAAGTTGAGAGAATAACAGGTTTTCCATTTGCATGAATTTCTGAAGGGTATGAAATCCAAAACTCAAATATCTGTCATTATTTTCATTTGACAGAAAACCAAAAATGTATGAGGAACAGTTCAAAAATATGAGGCAAAAATCTGGACATTTTATGAGAATCTGGACAGTTGAGAGGTATGTCTTTGTGGAAGAAAATGTTTTGTCTCTTATGTCTAGGTTTGAATCTAACACTTTAAAAATCAATTTTAGTAGCGTATAAAGCCAAAAACAACTGTGTCAGGTCATGGCATTTATGCCCCCAGTGTATGTCTGCCAGCTAAACACACCTAACAGCTGCCTTCCAATTTTCAATGCATATTTCCAAGCTATATCTCCAGACAGCCCTCAAACTAACTAGGGAAAACCACCGCTAACTCAGAAAGCCAGGAACTCGACTCAGGCCAATCCAACACGTAAAAGCATAAAAACAACAAATTTTATTAAGCTGCAATTAAAGCTTTCCGTTAGTGCCTTGCAGTAACTTCTTCAGATAAGAAAACATTTGCACCATTGGAAATGAGTTTAAATACCAGCATTTAAACACTTGAACATGCCCCTTGCTCTCCCTTTAGCTTCTTAAAGGTACAAATCAAAACCCACTAAAATGCACGTGCAATTCTGAGTTGACATAATAAAAATCTAAAAAACTCATACACCGGAACTATAGTAATAACAGGCTTAAAACCATATGAAAAAGTCCCAATATTTTGATCGCTAAACTGTATAAAGTGATGATATTAAAACTAATACATAAATACCGTCTCAAACAACCAAAAATACTTGTAACAGAATACTTCTAATAAAAGCACAACACTTCCTAATCAAAGTATGTATATATACATTACTTCTTGCCTACTTTCAAGCAAAAATACTAATATGATGAATATGATATAATTGATACGTACTTTAAATTAGATACTAATGTTCCAAAGCATCTAAACAACTAGAACCGCTATCTAAATAAAAATGATCATATCTCACCAAATAATGTAAATGAAAAAAAAAACCGCTATGTAAATACAATATAAAATGTAACGTAGATTCTGTGCTACTCAATATGAGTATGATAAAGTAATTCAATTAATGAAACAAATCTAAAAAATAGCATGTCTAGACCTAAAACTACTAAAGTAATAACGTAATAAATACTATAATGCAATAATATATATATAATATACGTAATAAAAATAAAATTAAAAAAAAAATTCAGGGGACATAAAATTGTCAAATCTCATTTAGTAAACTGATAAATAAATAAATTCTTAAATAAATGTACTTGAGTATAAACAGCTCGTCACCTCTTTAAACTTTTAAGTTTAAGAAACAACTAATAGATAATGAGCTGTTGAGGCCAGGGGGACCTCAAACTAAGGCCAAGTGTAAGATTAACCTTCCATTTTCAAGTTTTTATTTCCTCCCTGCTTGATACCGCAGCACTCCGCTTAACATTGTGAAAATGGGATTGGCATCATTGCTTGAGTTTCCACACTACCTGTAAATGCAATAACTGGAATTGGCAGAAAAACATATGTTGCCATTGCTCTAGTTTGCATATTAGTCATGTCTGGCATTAGAAGGGATGGTGCCCAGTTTAGGGTACAGAGGTGTGGTGTCCAGGAGTCCAGGAAATTTATTGGATTTCTGGTAAAGAACCATAACTAAAGTCTTCTGCAGGTTGATTATTCTGGCTTTCTGTAAAATCTGAGGCATGGAATAGTTTGGTTCAGGCTGTATCCAGTGCTAATGGAATGCCACACACTGGAGAGCAGTGTAGGCATCATTTTAATGACCTACTTAGGCATAAAAGGGATACCCAACCATTAGTTGAATGAATATGAGACTGCAGACATCCCACAGCTGTGTAAGTATGATCATAAGAGAGAACTTGTAATAGAAAGCTAAATATAGGCAATACTGGTATGCATAATGCTATTCTGTTCTTTTCTGTTCTTTCCATAGCTAATATCAAATGTTAGATCAATAGACAGATTCATGTTGCTCAAATGGAGAGAGACTGATGATAGCAAGTGCTATGTATGCAGCACAAGTTATTGTAGCTTTAAAAGTTAAATATAGATTTGTGGGTTTTATATTCAGTTGTAGCAAACTGAGCATGCATATCACAACTGTAAAAGCAAGTATGCATGTATTACTCTGTAGCACAAACCAACTTTAGGAGTCAAATATTAGACTGTAGTCAGAGGTTGTGGGTTCAAATACCATGTATCACAGCTACACAATACTGCATTTCTTTAATAATATTTACATTAAATTAAACTCTATATAAAGTAGCACAAGTGACTTGCTGTTAACTGTAATCTGTATAATTGGAACACACATATGTGCATTATATGCACATTTCAAAGATTAATGTCAGCAATCTGTAGCTATAGTGTGTATTTGTTAAGATGTATACGTAAATGTCATACTTCAGATGAAATAGTTGTATAATAGTGTCAATGCATTGTATGTCACATATGATGGTACTAATTTTATCTCTTTTTTTCTCTCTCACCCAACCCCTATCTCTTTTTATTTTCTAGCATGTGCTGTCAAAATGTTTCCATGTCATCAGTCTGTACCACATCACTAAATGCTGCACAGTACAGAGAGGTAGGCCAGCCCCAGTGGATTAGCCTGCCCATGCTCCACCGACTCCAGCACTAATGTGCAGCACATCTGGGACCTGACCTGGCAGCACTGCCTCTCCAGCCCCTGCACTACCTGCACCCTCAGGTAGTATTGCCTTGGCAGCTAGTGCAGTGATACAGTCTGAGAGCAGTGGTGGAGGGGGGGATTTCATCACCCACCAGGAGATGCCAGGGTTGGTGCACAGAATCATGCAGCACACCATTGAGGTATGCGTGCTCCAGATGGAGAGTCTGCTCTCCCTCATGGACCTTAGGAGGAGAAGACGTCAAGCACCCCAGCCACCAGTGGAGTAAGGGGACAGTGATGACAGTCCAGTGTGTGAGGACTCCATTCTCACTGTCTCCAACTTTGACAGGCATGTGCCTGTGTTATTCCATCCCTCACCCTAATCATGGTGTTCCCAACCTTTTATGTCCCACACCATCCCTATCTCTTGTTTTTTTTTGCATTTGCTTCCTCACCTACCCATCTAACCTGACCCAGACATACCTACATTCCTTACGCTGCATTCCTCTCTTACTGAATTTACAAAACAAACTGGGCACTTGTCCCACAAAATATATTGTCCCATACATATGTCTCCATTTAGCACACATGTCTTCTTGACACACTTGATTCAGTTCAATTGGATATACAACATGGTTATAGCATTGTCACCCCTCTCTCTGGAGGTGGCAGTCCAAATTCAGCTAATATTCTGCTTATATTATCAGTGTTTAATGTTGAAGAAATGGATAACTATGGTTCTTTCCTATCTCCCTCCTGCACATTCTTGTATTGCTTTCTCTTTGTTCTTCCTCCTGCTTGCTCCCCATTTCAGCACTTTCCAGTCTGCCCCATTTTAACACCTATAATCTGGTAAAAAAAATAGAATCACACACAACACAAATAAGTAGCAGAAAGAAACAATGGATTCCTTCACTTTTTGGTCTCTATGTTTGCTCAGAGTTTGGCATTGTGCACCAATGCCAAGCAGTGAGTGACCCTGCAATGCTATGGTTACCTTTGAGCAATGCCCCTATGCCAACACACAGCAACACATGTACTATAAAGAATTGCTGTCTTTCCATTATCACCATTTTTTTAAGTAATAGATACACCTTGATTTCAACCCAGTATCATCTGGGCTCAAAAAGAAATGTATCAAAGTATTTGCACCTGCTGCCACAGAGTCAGCTAAGCAGCAGGTGCGTTTCATACACTCAGTACTAACTGTCACCCCAGGATTCAGTAACACTTACACTAAGTGTACACTGTTCTAAGTGAACAGACAACACAGACATAACACACACCTTCTTCCTCCTAATTTTAGTTTTCCTACTAATTTTCATGCAGCTTTACATATTAACAGGGATTCATAAAGGTTACCACAAAGTGTAGACTACATGTACACTTAATGTAATACACTTAGTGTAGGCTTTATTGAATCTGGCCCTCAAATGTAGCTTGCATTTTTACACTACTTAACTATGTGCAAACAGGGAAAATAATGGAAATGTGTATCTGGCATGCGAAAACACTTTGCCAATCATCATACAAACCCATTGCTCACTGCTGTGCTATGCAATGCCGAATTTAGCATGTATCAGTGCTGCTTACTGTCCATTTTACTCTTTATGCCATGAAACTACATGTGGAAACTTAACAAATTGAAGAATATATCACACATTTACAATGCAACCATGTGTTGCCTCCCCCATATATTGCAACCCTGGTGTCTCTAGTACTTTTTCACAAATGTATCAACTACATAACATAAATTAATATAAAATGTGTGATATAGAGTCCAAATCAATCTGCTAACATGCAGAACTATCTTCACTGTTGAACATGCCTACACATCCATCAACTGACCCTGGGAACTACTGACCTATAAGCCTAACCTGACTTCTCTGCAAGGCTATGGAAAGATTCATCATGGACCTTATCCACAGGGTGACTTTCAACACTCTTGTCTCGACCCATATTGCTTTAGTCAAGGGTGATCTTTCTTATTAAACCTAGTGTATTTCTTTAATAATGTCTCCAAAGCACTGGATAAGAAAAACAGGACATACCACCTATCTTGATTTAGCCAAGCCCTTTGACACAATCCCTCATGCTGGTATTACAGAGAAACTCTCCCATCTGGAGATTAACTCATAAATTACTAGATAGGTAGCCAACTGGCTCACTAACAGAATGCACACTGTCAAAGTTGGGGAGTCCACCTCCACCAAGTAGACAAGTTATCAGTGGAGTACCACAAGGATCTGTGCTGGGCCCTATCCTGTTTGGGAACTATTTCTCTGATGTCCAGGTGAAGGTAGATGGCCTGTGGCTTACCAAGTTTCACAGGACTGTCAACTGGGTGCAATCATGTAGAGTCCCCCAACAATGTTAGCATATTACAGAAAGGCCTGACACAGATAAATTATTAATGATAAACTCACAGACTGAAACTTAATACAAGAAAATGTCGCATTGACCCCTTTGGCAAAAAAGTAGCTCCCCTCTAATCTCAAACTTAGTGGTGCAAGATTTGGGAACACAGTTTGATAGCAATCTAAATTTCATTCACTATGTCTCCATAGTGATAAGATACACATTCTATATTGCCCACCTTATAACTAAGGGCATTTCATCCAAGGCCAGGGAGGTCACAGTTCCACTGTACGCAACCCTTGTCAAACCACTAATTGAGCACTATACACCCTTCTCTATGTGCTTCACCAGACACCTGTACCAAATTGAGTGACCACAGTAGTTTCTGACCAAGAGAATCTAGGGCCTCCAAAACATGACATACATGGAAAGACTGAAAGCCCTGTTTCTGTACTCAGTATAATACAGTCTGCTGACTGGTGACCTGGACCTGGCCTACAGAGTAGTCTCGGACCCTGCCCTAATGTAAATGCTGAACATCCACAAGTCAAATGTGAATAACTTGCGCCAGGGATCTCAGCCTAGCCTTTGACATAAACAGAACATGCTGGAAAGACAGATATAATTCATATCTCCCAGCGATTGCCACTCATCTGTATTAGGCTCCCATTGCATGTGAAGCAGTGTTCCTCAATGACCCTATACCAGTGCAAATTTGACAACTGGATGGGTGATTATAAATTCTCCCAGGGGTGGCAACTATGTCCCTCATAGACAGCGCCAGTCAGTGCTGATCACAAAATCATTCTGCTAACAATGTACATCTAACTATGCTCAATAAGGATACCTGGGATTTTACATGGATAGGTTTGTAAAGGCCCTAGGGCCATTAGCCTAGTAACCTCCTAGGAACCTATGAAGCTATGAACCTATGTAGGCCTCCCATCATCTTCTCTCCTACATCCAGTGTTGATGTCATCCACTATAAGTTGGCCTGCAGCCATGTAAAAGTCAGAGTTGTGCCATGGCACTTGTGTAAATTACTGAGTTCTGTAGTTTGTGTACTTAAATAGGTAGGGGTTCTGTTCTCACTGCAATCAAGTGTGTGTGTGTGTGTGTGTGTGTGTGTGTGTGTGTGTGTGTGTGTGCGCGCGCGCGTCTAGCCACAAGACCAGAAGTGTGCATCCTACACATACTGATCCAATCCCATGGATTCACAATATTTTGATACTTGCACATGCCTACACATCCATTTCATGTGGGCCTCCCAGTATCTTCTCTCCTAAATCCATTGCTGATGTCATTCATTATACATTGGCCTGCAGCCTTGTAAAAGTCAGAGTTGTGCCACGATGCTTGCATAAATTACTGAGTTCTGTTTACAGCAGTATGTGGGATACTGTTATTGCCATATTCTCCTCACCAGATACTTCTGATGTCATCAGCCATAAAGTGCTGTCTGTGAGACTGCAAGTCAGACTTGAGCTGTGGCGCTTGCCTTAAATACAGAGTTCTGTCATCTATGTATTTAGATAAGTAGGGGTTCTATTCTCACTGCAGTCATCTTGGGTGTGTGTGTGTGTGTGTGTGTGTGTGTGTGTGTGTGTGTGTGTGTGTGTGTGTGTGTGTGAGTGTGTGCACTTGCTTGGCATTACAGAGAGCCTTTTACACCAGCATGTGGGGCACTGCTATTGCCATATTCTCCTCACCAGACACTGCTGATATCATCAGCTATATCTGATTTGTGGATATCCATTATTCCCACCAGGCAGGGTCAATGACTTGCCTGGAGGCCAGACAGATGTAACCTCATCCTGTATGATACAGATTAGAGTGACATGGCTTTCAGTCTATCCACAAACATTATGGCATGGTTTGTAGTGTTTTCTTGTTGAAAAACCACTGTGGTCCCTCCAGCTGCTGCCATGCAAAAGAGAACATTATACTCTACATTAGTGTTCTGATGAGGTTCAAGTACAGTGCTGTAATATAATCCTCAGACCTTAATATGATGGCATGACTTATGATGTGCACAACATAGGCTTTCAATATCAGTGTGACCACTTGGTGGTTGAAGTTCAGATTGCTATGTACAAGTGTTCCCAGTGCTTGCATCAGTGGGTTTTAGCATAGTGGGACTGTTGTCACTGCTGTAACTAGCAGGGAAGTCCACATTGCAGAAGGACAAAATAAAGACAAGTTTGCATCTATTTGTGGACAGTATTGCTTTGTTACCAGTCATTTGTCTGTGTTGATTATTGTGGAATTCTGTGCAAGCCCACTAACCTACTGTGCTCTGAGTTAAACAGGTTTGCTATCCATGTTGTGTTACATGGCTTTCTGGCTCACAACACTGTTGCCAGCCATGAAACTGTACTTATTTACATTTAAATGTGATGCGTGGCATGAATATGCAATTAGTGATGCTGCACACTGTGCATCACTGTGCACACATATAAAGTCTCTGTAGGCTTCACATGGAGCCTAAATGGAGTTTATTGAATCCCAGTTTTCATATATTTCAGAAAATATATAATAATATAAAATCTGTCATTCTAGCAACTTTCTAAGTTTATAGGAGCAATGTTTTAAATCTGTTTCTATTTTTGGGTCTTCATAACCTAATTTCTTTCTGGCTTTGACCAGATTTCTTATTCTGAGAGATTGAGAGGTGTGTTTGCAGCTTGTGTTATAAGTATGCCTCCAGCAATCACTTATCATATTATCAATCCATGTAGTACACTCTACTACTCATTCTGGACTTATATGTATATGAATATTTTTGTAAGTTTTATCCTGACACTCCCCATAATCACCCTTCAAGTGGTCACTTATTGGTCTGATTTTTTCTTTGGGATTAATTATTGCCCTTACATCTGATTAAATATTTCCATAATCAACATAAGTATTTCTCTCTACTTAGAAAGGTATTACCAGTGTTTTTTTCTCACCTGCCTTCCTGTTCAAGATTTATAAGTCCTGTGTTGTTATTAATTTAAGCAAATCCATATCCTGGTTATAGTGTCTCACTATTTGATTCATTTCTTCTTTACATATATATTTTTTGTAATTTGATTGTAGTCTTGTTCTTGTCAGTTCTTGTATTTAAGTCCATTCATAATATAATGCAGTAACCATTTAATTTCTTCTTTATATTTGATGATAATTCCTTTTTCATCATATCACTACTCAGAGGATTATGCATATTCATTAAACCCGTCATCTTATCATTAGGCTTTATTGTATGTATTATCTTACCTCTAAACTACAGCTGCAAAAATTCCTGATGCCATGTGTTACTTTAACTAATTTTGTCTTAAGCACTAAGATCACATTTATTAAAGTAACCCCCCCCCCCCCTAGAATGACCAAATCTATTATTTTAACATCTGGGACAACAAATATTGCATTTTGAATAGGAAATGTATATGTGTCATCCTGTCAAGTTTTTTGCAAGTTAATGATGTTCAAACTTGAATAAATCTATCATATGTAGTAAACCTAGCTTGGCTGCTAATCCTGTTATACTCTAGTATGATGCATTTGACTCTGTTTATGAATAGTGAATGTACTAATTTCACACTGCATTGCACACAAGATACATCACACATCTTATATGAATATTACTATAAAGTCATTAAGTGGACTTGATAAAGCTATTCTCATTATTTGTGAATGAGCAATTCATAGATGTCACTTACAATAATGTTAGTTGGCCACAAATAAGCATAAACAAATGAACACATAATGAGAAGGTGACTTGGTTGGCTACAATCACCTGCATTAGAAGCTGAAGTTAAGTGCAAACTTGCAGTTCTGTGTTTCATTCTTCTAAGTGCAAACTTGCAGTTTTAAAAGTACTGTATTTTTATTTTGGTTACCTAATTGTTTCACTGAATGGTGTGCTGTTTGTCTCTCTGCTCTAAGAGGGGGTGGTGGTCTTCTCACTTCTTTGTTATCTGATATTTAACTGCTAGCCTAGAGGGTTTCATCTGTACTTTAAGTGCTAGCTACAAAGTCTGAGAATTCATTTTATGCTCGATTTCTGAGTGACTTGGTTGGCTACAATCACCTGCATTAGAAGCTGAAGTTATGTGCAATCTTGCAGTACTGTGTTTTATTCTTCTGTTAAGTGCAAACTTGCAGTTTTAAAAGTACTGTATTTTATTTTTTCTGTTACCTAATTGTTTCACTGAATAGTGTGCTGTGTGTCTCTCTGCAGTTAGTTCCTGATGCACCCTACCTGTTCTTGTCTTGGTGTTAGTGTTGGTGGCTTTGAAATTGCCTGCCCCTCCCATAAGTCTGTATTTGAACACTCCTTCTGGGTCCATCTCATTTTCTCACTTAACCGAGTACAGTGAGATCATATTCTCAGTCTAGTGTTCACTCTACTTAATACATAGAGAAGATTTGAGAAGGCCAACCCACTTAGGTTCTTCCTTCCTCTCTCCTTGCACTTTACTAACAACAAAAAAAGTTTGCACTTTATTCATCTGTTTTTACTGTATTTGTGTTTCCTCCTACTTTATTTTGCTTTTGCCTCTTCTTAAAATTACTCAGTTTTATTTATTCTGCTGCATTTATTACTGCTTGGTAGTAGCCTGATTAAATTGTAACTGTTATAATAAGTCGGTTTTAGCACTTGGGCTTCATACCAGTTGTTTTACTTTAAGAAGGTTTGTGGTCTGCACATTTGTGGCAGGACAGGTAACTTACATTGCTGATTGAAGACTCAGTGTTTTCTATTCTAAAAGTGTATTAGTTCTGGTTTAAGCACTTGGGCTTCAGGCCAGTTATTCTACATTAAAAAGGTTTGTGGTCTGCACTCTTGTGGGAGGAGAGGCTGGATTCTACACTTCTGAGCTGGGAATTTCTGGTCACAGGCTTATTGTGCCTGTTTATTTGAACTGTTTCTTTCTGAAATTGGTGTGCCTTGTTGCTGTAGCATAGACCAGATTCAGGCCTGCTGAATCTAGCTTTGTTTGCATAACTTGGGCACTGATCCAGGCCATCTTTTTTTGGAGAAGGTACCCCTGCACCCTAGTGGCAAGAGTGTGCAGTTAGAACTTGTCTGAGCCATGTCAGACTCCAAACCAGTTACAAGTGGTGTCCCACAAGGCTCAGTCCTGGGACCTCTCTTGTTCGGTATATATTTCTCAGAGGTACAGGCCAACACAGAAGGACTGTGGCTGATCAAGTTCGCAGATGACTGCAAACTGGGCACCATAATTGACTCTCCAGCCGACACAAGCATCCTCCAAAAGGGCCTCATAGAAACAGATAACTGGTGCTAGAGCCATGGCCTCAAGCTAAACGCCAAAAAGTGTATAGTCATCCCCTTTGGCAAAAACTAAGTGCCCACAAATTACCACATAGGTGGTAATCCATTAAGTACAGAAGAAGTAATTAGGGACCTGGTGACCCAAGTTGATAGCAATCTCTCATTTGACAACCATGTGGCCAAAGTGGTTAGAAAAACATTTTATATAGCCCACCTAATCATGAAGGGATTCACATCTAGATCAGGGGAAGTCATTGTGCCTCTTTACTCATCCCTCATCAGGCCCATAATTGAGTACAATGCCCCTTTTGGGATATACCTTACCAGACACCTGCAGCAATTGGAAAGACCCCAAAAGTACCTCACCAAGAGGATCAAAGGGCTCAAACAGATGCCATATGCTGCCTGGTTAAAGAAACTCCAGCTCTACTCACTGGCATACTGCCTGCTCAGAGGCGATCTGTGCCTGACGTATAAAGCCATGTCCAACCTGGAATTAATGGACATGCTGCACCTCAGAAAATCCAAATCACATCGAGCTATGCGCTCGAGAGACTTGAACCTCAGCACTGAAATAAATAGGACATGCTGGAGGGACAGATTCATAACCCAGAGGCTCCCTTCACTCTGGAATAAAATCCCTGTCCAGGTTAGGCAGAGTCCCTCATTGACTCTCTTCAAGAGGAATCTTGATGAGTGGATGGGAGATCGTAGGTTTACCCCGGGTATCACTTCTGTGTCACAGTTAGACAGAGGCACAGTATACTAACCTCGAAAAAGGGCATAGCAAAATTAATTTAAAATGGGTGGCGAAAGCCAAACACACTCTGGCTAGGCTTATAAATGCCCTAGGGCAGATATCTTAGTATGAACCAATTGTTCTATGAAGACTGCTGGAACAGGGCTCAGTTTTGAGCTTTTTTCTGGTTAATTGGGTAACTTGTTTAAATCAGTTTGTTCATTTTCTATTGTTTTATATATACAAAAAATTGCACTTTATTCATCTGCTTTTACTGTAGTTGTGTTTTTTCTTACTTTATTACTAGGGACGTTGACTACAACTCTGATCTGAGATATATAACAATAAATATCCTTTTCTGTGCATTTAAAGTGCTTTTTTGATTGTATCTGCTTTATTTTCTGAAAAAAAAAATACTTGTTTCCCACATTTCTAAGCTAGTATAGTCCAATTTTCAGGTTAGTGCTGAATTCAGGGCTGTGTTACAAGTCTCTGTGCTTGCCCATACCTTACTTGGATCGAAAGAAGGTTTCTCTGTGCACCTGTGAAAGAGGGGAGCTTTGAGCAGCCTATCTGACCCTGGAGGAGTGGTATCAGCCCAGAAATGAGTAGTTTATTGCCCATTTTGGGCTAATTTCTGTCTCTTTAATTTCCTTACTATAAAAACTGCATTTGTCCAGTTTTGCGTGCTGGCAGCATCGGTTAGTTAGGTTATAACTATTCCCGGCTCCACAAAGTCTCATCTTTAATTTTTCCCTTGGAACTAGACAAACATTCAACTTAAGCACTCAAACCATTCATTTCTCTGCCCGGCACTTGCTCAGAACTCATATCAAGCACTTATAAACCCTAGCACTAGATCCCACTATACTATACAGAAGGACAAAGCTCTCTACTTGACCTTACCAGCCAATCAGTAAAACAGTTCACTGTACCTATCCTGGCATGTCCAAAGGGAAGTTTCAGGTGTACTCTCCAGTCCAGCTGGTGAATCTGGTCATTTTGAGGCAATGTTACAACTGCCTCATGTACACAGACAACCCTCTCCTCCTACCACCAAACACTAATACATGTGAGAGATGCAATTATACAGCTAAAATGGAGGCTAAGCTCCCTCAACCCAATACTGGATCAGACAGTCAAGAGGAGAAGGGAAATACTTGCATCACACCACCAGTCTCACATAGACCCATTAAACCAGCACCGGCAAAAAACACACATAAATACACAAAAACATACTTGAAGGCTCTAAATAAAAATCTGCAAAAGCAACAGAGACCTCCAAAGCAGACATCCAAGCAACCTCCACCCCCCAACACAAACCATGAAACACATACTTCACAAAACCAGTGTGCTACATAATCACAGCCCTAAAGGCAAAATAGCATACCCAACACACTAGTAATAGGTGACTCTATAGTCAGGCACACTGATGACCCACTCACTAGGCTGAAGAAGGAGAAGGTTACTGTTAGCTGTCTGTCAGGTGCCAGGATCCACCACATAACACAAGCACTCAGGTCACTCCATAACAAGTACAAATATGACTCTGTCATTGTCCATGTTGGTGTGAATGATCTGAGCCGTACCTCCCTGTACTACATGAAAAGAAACATGGAAGAGCTCTTTGATCATGTAGCCCAGGCCGTATTACCCTGAGCCTGAGTAGCATACTGTCCTCACCAAGAATGATACCACAGTATAAAGAAAAAATTATCAATTTCAACATTTGGCTAAGTTCCTGGTGTCATTCAAAGGGGATCCAGTGTCTGTCCACCTGGGATGACATGCTCAACAAGCCTCACCACTTTGCTAGAGACAGCTTGCACCTGTCACCCTTAGGCTTTGAAATACTGACCAAGGCTCTTGCCACCCCCATAGTGCCTTTTTTAGGCAAGGCTCAAGAGACAAACCCACCACCGTAAATAGCACGAGTAACACAAAGCTGAAGGTAATGCTACTCAATTCTAGAAGTCTAAACCTCAAAATGCATGCACTCAAGGCACTCCTCAGTATGGAGAAAATCAGTATATGTGCAGTAACAGAAACCTGGTTTAAGGCTCCAGAGAGCACCCCAGCACTACCAGGCTACAACTCATACCATATATTTCGGCCACAGAACCCGGACCAAAATACAAAAGGCAGGGGCTTATCCATATTCATGAAGGATGCCCACACCTCCAGGTTAGTGGCACAGCACGATGCTTCAGAGATCATCCATGTGTAACTAACAATGGGCAAAACTGCAATTCAAATTGTAGATTGCTACAGATCAGCCACCATGTCCCAGGACCCCCATTCCACATTTCTGGAAACACTGGGAAATATAAAGGTCCTACCAAGCACCCTAATATTGGGTGTTTTAGTTACCCAAACATTAACTTGGAGAACTACTCAAGTACTAACTCCCTTGCCTAACATTTCCTAGAATTTATAAACTCAAACACTCTGGATGAACTGGTCAACACTCCCACCAGAGGTGAAAACATATTGGACCTGGTCATCACCAACATAGGTGACCGGTGTTCCACACCAGAGGTCAACCCCTCGCTGGTTAGATCTGACCATTAACAAATCACTCTGGATATCCACATTCTGCCCCCACCCCCGGTCAAGGAAACCACTGTGAAAAACTTCAAAAGCAAACCACATTACTTAAGACCGAGGTGGAAAGTTTCAAAGCTCCCATGCTAAAGGACAACGCTGCCCAAGCGGAAAAATCCTTTACTAACGCATTCTATGGGCACCTACAAGAAAGCATGGATCGTGCTATCTCAAGCAAAACCAAGACTCACTCCTCCATGAAAAAGAAACCAGTCTGGTGGACCCCTGCCATAAACAAGCTATACAACAGAAGAAGGAAACTAGTACGGAAAAGAGCAAAATCCCAAAAAGGGAAGACATCCCTGATCAGTATCAGCAAGAAACTATGATCCCTCATAAAATCATCCAAGGCTAGCTTCAAAAGAAAAATTGCCAAGGACTCCAAAGATAACCACAAGGTATTCTTTAGCTATGTCAAGAATCTAAGTGGCAATGCTCAGATCTGACCATTATCGCCAGCATCCTGGCAGACAGGTTCAGTGCAAACTTCATCCCCCTCTCACCCCCAAAAGGGCCCATAACCATACCAGAAGAATGTAGAGCCCCTGAAATCACAGACACTCAGGTTAAAACAGCCCTTTCCAAAGCCAAAAACACAGCATCAATGGGACCAGATGGTGTCCCAGGCTGCATCCTACACAAGCTCAAAGATGAACTAACCCCTCATCTAAACAAACTGTTCAAACCCAGCCTCTCCACAGGCTACATACCCATAGAGTGGCACACAGCAATGGTTATTCCACTCCACAAAGGTGAAGCCGCAACAGACTCCGGGAACTATTGCCTTATAAGCCTGACTAGCTTGGGCTACAAGGCTATGGAGTGCATCATCATGGAACTCATTAGCATAAACATTGGGAAGCTCCAAACACTGGACCCTATGCAGCTCTACTTTGTTAAGGGCAGATCATGCCTTCTAAACCTGGTGGACTTCTTTGAGACAATTACCAAGGCTATAGATAAGGGAAAGGTGGTACACACAGCCTACCTAGACCTCGCAAAGGCCTTTGACACCATTCCTCATTCTGGTATTAATGACAAGCTCACCAGCCTGAGCATAAACCCCTGTGACACAAGATGGGTTGTCAACTGGCTCACGGGCAGAACCCACATGGTGAGGGTTGTGGGAGCTAGGTCTGACTCTAAACTGGTTACAAGTGGCATTCCCCAGGGCTCAGTCATAGGACCCCTCCTGTTCAGCATATACTTCTCAGAGGTACAGGCAAGCACAGGAGAACTATGGCTGACCAAGTTCGCAGATGACTGCAAACTAGGGGCTATAACTGACTCTCCAGCTGACACAGGCATCCTCCTAAAAGGTCTCACTGAGACAGATACCTGGTGTCAAAATCATGGCCTCAAGCTTAATGCCAAAAAGTGCATAGTCATCCCCTTTGGAAAAAACAAAGTACCCACAAACTACCACATAGGTGGTAGTCCCCTAAATACAGAAAACGTAATAAGGGATCTGGGGACCCAAGTAGATAGTAATCTCTCCTTTGATAATCACATTGCCAGAGTGGTTAGAAAATCATTCTATGTGGACCACCTAATCACAGAAGGGTTTGCATTCTGATCAAAAGAGGTGATTGTGCCCCTCTACTCATCACCCATCAGACCCATCATAGAGTACAATGCCCTATTTGGGATGTACCTTACAAGACACCTGCAACAGCTGGAAAGACCACAGAAGTACCTCACCAAGAGGATCACTGGCCTCAAACAGATGCCCTATGCAGCTCAACTGAAGAAACTCAAGCTGTACTTGGTTGCATACTGCCTACTCAGAGGTGAACTCTGCCTGACATACAAGGCCGTGTCCAACCCAGAACTGATGGACATGCTCCACCTAAAGAAAACCATATCCCCTCAAGCCACATGCTCTAGGGATCTAAACCTCACCACAACAATAAATGGGACATGCTGGAGGGATAGATTCCTGCCCCCAGAGACTTCCCATGCTTTGGACCAGGATTCCAATCTACATTAGGCAGAGCTCCTCACTAACACTCTTCAAGAGAAACCTTGACGAGTGGATGGGAAACAGAAAGTTTACTCCGGGGATCACTTCAGTGGTTATGCTGGACAGAGGCACAGGGAACTAATCTAATGGGGTGGTGAAAACAACACATTCTGGCTAGGTTTATAAATGCCTTCAGGCAGATAGCCTAGTACCTACCTATGAACCTATATGAATGATGAAATCCAGCATATACTAATGAAGCATTCTTTTACCTACTTGTGATTCATAGTGAATTTTCTCCTCTTTTCCGCACCATCTACAGATACATTATATAAAGAGGAGTCCCACAAATCCTATTTAGTTTGCAATCAATGAAAATGCTGTCACTTAATTCTAGCCTTACTACTTCCACATGTCAGCTGCTTGTCTTGGCTGAAACAAAATTGCTTGCAGCAGCAGCACTTGCAGGCCAAGAAGGTAGACATACAGACAGAGCATAAGTCACTATAACTTTAATAATTAGGAGATATGTGATAAGTTCAGACTGGACAGAGGTTATTATATGGTCTTAGTGAGTATGTATGACCCCTGTAGGGGTACTGAAGGAATGCATGAATTTCCTATCCTTTTGGATACTAAGGCATGTATAACCTTCATTATACTTGTCACAGGGACCTTCCAGACACAGACTGGGGACATGTTGAGGATCTCATAGGCTTCTGCCTTGGGATACTGCAGTAGTTCCTGGATGTACTCCTGGCATGTGTAGATCAGTACATCTATTGCCCAAAGTCACCCCAGGACCAAGCCAACAAAATACATGTTTTTTATGGGATGACACACTTCCCTGAAGTAATCTGTGCAATATACTGCACCCATGTTGTAATTAGTGTCCCTTCTAAGCCATGGTTTGAGCAGTACCACAATAGGAAGGACTACCACTCCATCAGTCATCATGTAGTGCATGATGCATGGGGGTGCATCAGCATCCTGGTAGTGCACATGACTTCCATATCTGGCACACTAGCTCACTCTACTGCCTCTTCTTACATGGTAGAATATCTAGTGGTCATCTTAATAGTAAGTGGAAACATTTTTTTCTTTTTTGGAATTGTATTGAAGTAGTTATTCATGATAAAATGTATTACTGAGTACTAAACTATGTTTTTTTTGCTTTGTACCCCCCTTTTTTTCCTATCAGGTGAAGCTGGATATCCACTGGAGCACTGGAGCCATGGCTCATGACACCAATGAAAATCTAAGTGGAGATGTGGAAGACATTTTCAAGACTCCTCTATCCAAGACCTACATTGTTGTTGAGAGGATCTTCAGCCTCCTGATGCATTGGTTAAGGTACCTGGATGAATCTGTGAGTGTCCTTCTTTATGACTTGCCTACTGCATGCAGGATATTTACTGCATGTTGTATTCTGCAAAACATGATCATATGCTGGTCTGGTGGTGAAATGAACCATGCAGTGACTGCAGCTCCCAGTTCCAGTCCCACTACAACTAATGATGACCATCTGGTAGTACAAGTAAGGAATACCATGTTGCAGGCTCTTGCATGGCATTTGGCTGTGCAGGTAAAGATGCTACATCTAGTCTAGATCTATTTACTGTAACATTCAGATTAGTATTTTCTTTCTTGTATAAAACACATAGAGTAGAACTGATACATGCAAGGATATCTAAAGGCTATGCTGTATGGTACTTCATCTGCTGTTACTGTTTAACTGACATTTCTTCTAATCTTTAAATAATTAATTTTATGTCATAACAGATATTCATATTATTGTTTGTAAAAGCTATTTCTAAGTGCTCACTGACTCCTGTTCATTGATGCCCTAAGACATTATATTAATAATAATCACATTTTAACTGTTTTGTACAATAAATTCTACTGAGTTGGTATACCTAAGTATGCATGTACTGAATGTCCTCAAGTGGTGCAATTAATAAAAAATGCTTAATTCAGTATTTAACAGGAATTCATACCTTGCATTTGAATGTAAATATATCACATAATTTTTCTTATATTCTGTACTGTTTTCTCAGTTAGAAGCGTGTTGTTTATTGAGGTACTACATAAAGTTATTTTTATTTTATTTTGTTTTACTTGATAATTTATGATTTCATAGAGAAAAAAATATCATAATTTCTGAAGTGGTGAGGGTGAAGGGGGAGCAGTATTTGTTTACATGGCAGGATTTTCATTTTTATCTGTAATTTTCTCATTACTATATTGCCATGAAAACATGTGTATTACTAATTTTAAGTTGTAGGTAACTGCCAGCTGTAAAGAATGGTAATGCAGAGCACTGGCGTTAATGACTGCAATCTTATGTTTTGACATACAGATTTGTTTTCACAGGTCTATGTGGATTTAAGGATTGGCATTACAAATATGAAATTCAAACAGTTGAAAAGTACCTTAAGCACCCCATGCTTCACTTTTTTTAATGTCAGGAGTGATTTGCGACAGACGAGTACCAGTAAGAGTGAAAGGGAAGGTCTACATGAGGGTAGTGAGACCAGCTATGTTATATGGGTTGGAGACAGTGGCATTGACAAAAAGGCAGGACTCAGAGCTTGACGTGGCAGAGTTGAAGATGTTAAGATTTGCACTGGGTGTGATGAGGATGGACAGGATTAGGAATAAGTATATTAGAGGGTCAGCCCAGGTTTGAAGGTTTGGAGACAAAGCCAGAGAGGCAAGATTACGTTGGTTTGGACATGTGCTGAGGAGGGATACAGAGCATATTGGGAAAAAGATGCTAAGGATGAAGCTGCTAGGTAATAGGAAAAGAGGAAGGCCTAAGATAAGGTTTGTGGATGTGGTGAGAGAGAACATGCATGTGGTTGGTGTGACAGAGCAAGATGCAGAGGACAGGAAGAAATGGAAACAGTTGATCTGATGTGGTGACCCCTGACGGGAGCAGCCGAAAGAAGAAGAAGATTATAACTTACTCATTTTCAAGTTAAACACTGACCTGATTTTGTGGAGATCAGATTGTAAAAGCAACAGAAATGTCACACTTAAATCACAGTAGGTCAAGGTTATATGTGTCATACACATCTCCTAAAAATAAGATAGGTGATATTGGAAGTGATTTTGAAGAGGGGCTCTCATGAGATCTGGATGGTGAGTTGTTCTGATGTCATTACGACTGTCCTAACTAGTATACAAATGGAGGCAGCCACAGATGACAATGTCACAGCACATTTGCTGCTGGACAGTCAATGCTTTACCTGTTTCCTCAGGTAGTTGTTACAAATTTCTACACCTGGCTCCCCTTTGTAAAGGTGTCACTGTGGACACTGTTATTTCTGAATGTGTGCCATCAGCCTCAAAGTATTTATCTGGGTTTGGAAGGTTGCGGGTTGACATAATAATTATGTTGCTTACCTTACAGACACAAGGTACAGGGTTTGATTCTCACCTCTGGAAAGTATGGCTAGGCTTAAAAAGGCCCCTAGGGTTGTTAGTCTAATAATCATCTAGGAACATCTAGACAAACTTATACTGGTGTAGAGGTGCAGAGGTTCTCCTCCTGTACAAGAGTGTAATGGCATCATGTGCTTGACTTTGTGATGCACTGTGACATTCTGCCATTAAACTTGGGTAATGCATGACATTTTCCTCAGACTGCCTCATAAATATGTTACTATCATCATCAACAGCTATTCTGCTGTTGATATCCTCCAAATGTATTGGTATTGATATGATTCCCACACACCTGCAAACTTACTCCTGTAAGAAAATGCTTAATATGATGCCCACACACCTGCAAACTTATTCCTATAAGAAAATACTTAACATGATCCCCACACACCTGCAATCTTACTCCTTTAAGAAAATACTTAACATGATCCCCACATACCTGCAAACGTATTCCTATAAGAAAATACTTAACATGATCCCCACATACCTGCAAACTTACTCCTATAAGAAAATACTTAACATGCTCCCCATACACCTGCAAACTATCCATCCTGCCAAGTAAAGTTGTGGTTTACTAATAGTTGTATTATAATAAATACGTTCAGAACAGTAAAGTAGTCAAATTTTTAACAGATTCATCCTTCCCCTATCCTCTACTATATTCATAAATTCATAATACTGTCATTTTTCATTCTTCAGTGGCACTCAGAAATCTTCAGATAAACACGCATGTGTATTCAGCCAAAAACACATCCTTACCACATCTGTCCTTCATTATTAAAACACATATGTTTTATGACATATGACATACGTCATTCACTTAATTTTGTTCTATTATATATTGTTTTACTATATTTTACTGCAATATTATAATTTCACTTGCTTTGTTGTACTCTGGAGCTTTTATGGACTTTAGCTTATTTTGCCTCATTGTATATTCTTAACTGTATTTCACTTCAATCTTGTAACTTTTCCTGTTTCCTTATATTGTGGAGCTTTTCTCCCTGGGCCTCCACTGAAAAAAAGCTTTTGCTCAGTTGGACTATCCCAGTCAATAAATGTCAAATAAATAAATAAATGTATGCACAATCACTAGATGACACTAAAGTATGAATTTTTTCTGTGTTCATTAATCACATCCACCTCAGCTATAATGATTTTTCACTTACAAATACAGCTTTTCCCTATCCATTAAAGCCATTGTAATACACCCATTGTATCAATAAAATAAATATCTCTTCAAGGTAACTCACTAATTGGACATAATTGTGAAGGGTTTCATATTAAATTTCAATATTTGTATTTTTATTTTCTTACTTTTATGAAGTCTGCAGTTTCCTAAGTCATTTGCCACCTAACCTGAGAAATTACCACTTAATATACTGGTGCTATACTATTTCATATAAATGCAGATCCATGTATGTGATCTGTATGAAATTAGGCCATTTTACACTTAGCTCTATGAACTGTAGTAATATGTGAACTTATGTACGTAAGTTGTTTTTGGCTGCTAATGAATGCGACATCGGGTTCATGTGATCCCTCTGTGGAAGGCAATAAAGTCTACAGCTGTCCTCAGCAATCACCAACCTCCCATAGGAATGCACAGATAGCCTCAGACATACTCAAAGATGAATATATTTAGAAAAAAAACAAAATGGATTCCTATGTTTAACTGTCTGCACAACCAAGAAATATAATCTCCGCCCATCTAACATAATCTGGCACACCTTTTCACCTCAAACCACTCAACATTTAATAAAAGTTGGCAATGACATACATAAGAATATGTATTTCTGCAATCACCCCCTCAAAAAAATGATGCTTTACAGCATGAACAAATGGCATTCAGGTGTCATACTCTAAGAAAGGTAACTAACGCAGTGCCCAACAATTGTGAAGTAATACAAAGAAAAATGATGATTGCATACTGTTTTATCCTCCATATAAATGAAATGTGAATATATTCCTTTAAAAAAGCATGTATGTGATAAATCACTTTTGGTTAACCCAAACCTCCCAATAATAATAATAAAAAAACGGTGTAATGCCCCTGCTGATTAACTGAATTTGGTTAAGGTGATGACACACCCTAGAAGGAGTGGTGTTAAACCAGTGAACCACACTCCTGCTAGTAGTTCCATTCTGGTTCTGGCACTGTGAATGATGGCAGCACCTGTAAAGGCACATGGATGTGCTCCAAGTTGGTCAGATGGGAAAGCTTGATAGTCCACCTTCTTTTTTAAACACCTTTATTGAATTATCACTTGTTACATAAGCAGACTTACATTTATATAAAAGTAATCAAACCCTATTAACAAGTTCACGTGCATAAAAATTATACATCACATGTATTTTTATACATGTTATAATCATTACATTACATAAATTATTTAATTCTTATCTTCTCTTAAATCTCTTTCCTTCTCCAAATCTTTTTCTGCATGTTTTGCTCCCAGAGTTTCAATTTCTTTCAATGTAATTTACTCCTACCCTTTCCAAAGATCCTATTCTTTTGTATTTGTTACAATATTCACTATTTCAAGTATAGCTGGTTTAGATTTTGGTTTCCCTTTTCTAGTAATTCTTTTATTGGCAGCCAGCAGGATTAAACTTAGCTCCACTTTCTTAAGGAATGATATCTGTATAAGATCTAGGTATGCATAAGAGGAAGTGAGAGGAAAAAGACTGATATCTGGCAGGAGATGGGTAAGCACCTGTCACCCATGCTAGAGATCACCTGCTCTAGCCAACATTGTGCCACAGGTATGGTGAACTAAGGAAGTGTAGGCCTAACCAGCTGACTGAGTGGGCTGACCAGCCAGCATCGAGAAGGCCAAAGTTCTATAGTAAGCTTTATTTCTTTGGGGGGGGGGACATATTAAACATAGGTTTAAAAAATAAACTATAAGAATGTTCCATAACTGAAGGTATTTTCCAGAAGAAATATGTGTACCTGCAAATATGTAGCTGTAATATTTTTATAATAAAGTAAGAGAGAGCACAAACATATCTATACACAGAACTGCATCTGTATATGGAATGTTGATGTGCTAACATAATTGCATAAATATAAATGTAACATATGTATGAGCAAAATAATTTACATATATATATATATATATATATATATATATATATATATATATATATATATATATATATATATAAAAGTGTGTGTATGTCTATATATATATATATATATATATATATATGTGTGTGTGTGTGTGTGTGTGTGTGTGTGTGTGTGTGTGTGTGTGTGTGTGTGTGTATGTAAATCACAGATTTATATAACTCACTAACTAACTCGATTCAAAAACAAACTCAAGAAATACTTCAAAACTCATTGGTTATGTCCTTGCACTATCCCCGACTAGTGACCTCTCTATTACTTAGGTGCCTTACCTTCAGCTACTTCTAACTTCTTTCTACCACACCATTTCGGGAAGGGTGAATTGCATACTGCTGCTCAATGTGTCTTAAGCCTGAATGTAATGTTATGTATATATGACTTTGAAAAAAATTTTATGTTTTATAAAGTGTTTTATAAGTTAGTACTATATGTGTTAAATGCTGGTATTGCTTATGACTGTAATTTTCTTGAAACTAGCATTTACTAAATGTTCAATGTGTATTATTATCTGGGAACTTTTCTCCCTGGGCCTCCGCTGAAAATGACACATATCCAGTCAGATTATCCCGGTCAACAAATGTAAAACAAAATAAGATAAATCAATAAAATATCTATATGAGTATACTACAACTATTTGTTCATGTATTTACACAGAAAGAAAAAAAAATTACATTTCCACATATTTTCATTTAGTATTGCATTAACTTTGGTAGTAGTTAAATTACATGCCAATAGTTTGTGCAGGCCAGGGGGTCATTTATTAGTATAATAATTCTAAAATACTGAATTTTTTTTCACAATATTTACTGCACATACAAGATGGCTGAAGTCAGTTAAGCATCACACCCTTGTAAGAGTGGAGGTTTGTGAAGAGGCTGTGGTGGCTGCAATCTCATGTGAATGTCCAGAATATACTTTACTGAAAAATAACCAGTATTATTCTGTATTAATTCTGTAGACATTTTTAAATCATCACATTACATGCTTAGAATTTTTTATGGAAGAAAGCTATCAGAATACATACTTTTGTACAGCTAGGGAAATAAAAACTTCCATGATATGTTATAGAGTGTGTGTGTGTGTGTGTGTGTGTGCATGTGTGTGTGCGTGTGTGTGTTTGTATGTGTGCGAATGCATGCATGCGTGCATGCGTGTGTGTGTGTGTGTGTGTGTGTGTGTGTGTGTGTGTGTGTGTGTGTGTGTGTGTGTGTGTGTGTGTGTATTTGTGCACCTACTGGCTGAGCTCAATTCACTGACATGCAAAGCCTAATATTAAAAAAAATAAATCCAACAAAGTATATTAATATATTTATAACTTGCAGTAAATGGAAGAATGGCAAAGTCCAAGAATTCAGATAGTGTTTTATATATATATATATATATATATATATATATATATATATATATATATATTAGCAAAACCATACTAAGCAAATTCTGCACTTAATGGAATGCTTTAAAAAGAAGTACTAGTCATTCAAATAATTCAGGTAAACAATAATTGTCTTATGTCATCTCTTTACAGTTGAGGAAGAAATCTCTCATAGCAGGATACAGCAGGAAAGTTGAACGGCCAGACTAGTCGAAGAAGCTAGTAAGCATGAATAAAGTATTTACTAGTATTGTGTGTTTAACTGACTTCATTAATATATATTTAAATAGACAGAGAGAGAGAAAGACAGAGAGTCAGACAGAGAAAAATGTATAAAGCATGGCAATTGAAGCACTGTAGTGCATTCAGCACATTACAGCTAGCAAGAGTGGAGATATGTCAGTTTAGAAGTGCAGTATTCTGTCTTTAACTCATTTTATTACTGTATATAAATAAATAATGCATACAGCATAGTAAATGAAACACTAGCATATATTCAGTACATTGATGCAAGCAAATGCAAAAGATATTTCAATATATAAACTGCAGCATTCTGTCTTTAACTTATTTTATAAGATGCAAGTATTTATAAAGGCTATCTTCAGTGCAATATTGCAATCAAATGCAGAGACAAATATGATCATTATGTTGTGTAGCAGATTGCAAATGTGAACCTATGAGAGCTTGTTAGCAAACACTCTTCTGCCAAGTAATCATAAGCGCCTCCTATACAATTTCATCCAAAATTCTGTATAAACACTTCCCATACATTCTGTTTTATTTCTATAAAGATGTTAAAGTAAGAAGTTGAATGCTGTGTAACATGATCTCAGAAGTTATTCTGTGCACGACCCTTTTGTTTCCCTCCTCCTTTTCTCTCAGTTTTCCTTATTTTTATTATGCACTCCTTTGTCCTTTTTTATGTTCTTTCTCTACCATTTATGTTCATGTTTTTGACAAATCAAAAATCTTCTGGAGTAGCACAGGCACATGCCTCCCAGGTTAGGGACTGGTTAACTTCTGCCCATCCAGGGTTGTCCTCACAAGGTTGGGGTAGTAGCACCACTTCTGCAGGTGTCCAAGCATGTGGCAGCCTGGCAAGCCTCATTGAATGGGAGCTTTGGGACTTCATTGAGGTTGTGCTGGAGCAGGTTGTAGACAGACAGATTCAGCCAAATGCTCTCTTCAGCATGTTCAAAACATGGTGTCCCATTTTGTGCCACTCATCAAAGGCCCCTTCTCCCTCAACATTGTGGCCTCCATTGCAGCACATGTTGGTAATGGAAAGTTTAAGGCTCTGTGGACTGGGTCTTCTGGTGGCACTTCCTCACTCCTTCTTCTATCTGGGTCTATCCCCCACCAAAAATGTAGTGCCCCTCCTCTCCCACCCCCTCCAGCACAATTTGCTTAATGTGCTCCTTCTGTATCTCCTTCTTTGTTGTTTCCCTTTTTTCAATCTTTAATGAAAACAGCAGGGTGTCCGCATAAAAATACCCCTATATAAAACATATTAAAGACCTTTTTTTCTTAAATATTAATAGCAAAAGCTGCACAGTCCACTGTTTACCTTAAGTGTTTCAAGCATGAGTGCACATAGCCACATCTCTCTGTAATACTGGAATACATACGAAGATGTATAAAGCCTACACGTCTTTCACGTAGTACTTTGTATGTACTTGGCACTTGACTTTTAAGTTCTTTACACATTTGCCTTAAGTGGATGTGTTTTTCAGAATGCCATCACTTTTCCTCATTCAGCATGAATAACATGCTCTTACTTTATTCGCATATACACATAGTGACACTCCTCACGGATAATGGCTACATAGCTGAGAAATCGCAAACTATGAATACCACCCTGAGTGTTTTTCTCCAGCATATATGTATTTGATTATTTTGCATAAGGTTTGCAATTGTACTTCCTAATGTTAGATAAATATGTACTTCAAAGTTTCCACTGACCTGTAATTACAAGCATTTAAAAGAAACCTGAAAAAAATAGAAGCCTTGCCAAGGGAAGCATTCATTTTATTATTGTAAATATATAAATGTATCTGCATATCATACTCAACTGCAGAATGCCTCAGACAGGTGGTAACCTAAAATAAAACAAATAAATGTGTCACAGTTGCCCATGGTATACTGCAACACTGCTTTTTAAAAGCAGTTAAAGATTCTGAGCAGTCTATAATTGTGTTTTTGCTGTCTTATGCATTGCCTTGGCAATTGGATGACTAATGAACTCAAAGGCTGCAGTATGAATTATATTATTCACTGATGCACAATTCACAAAGTACAATTTGCTTAATGCAATGCTGCTCAATAATTTATCTTCAAATACAAACTTAGCAACTTCAGTAATTAATCAATAACACAAAAAGAGGAAACGAAACACAATGCAACAAATTATTAAAGGCATTGAAATATGCTGACTGTTTCAAGTTGAAAAAAATCTAAAAATATTACAATTTTGCTTCTTGACTGAGCTATATAGCAAGGAAAATAGTAATTTATGTTTGGATGATAGAATACAGCTTTAATAATTTTATAAATCTGCAAATCACATAGCTCTGCAACTACTTGAAACTCTGTGGGACATTTTGCACTATAGTAAAGGTTTACAGAATCTGTGTATGTATGTATATATATATATATATATATATATATATATATATATATATATATATATATATATATATATATATATATATATATATATATATATATATATATATGGATCTACTTTGATCCACTTAATTTACATTTCATGGAAACATAATATAATATATATATAATATATATATGGATATACTTTGATCCACTTAATTTACGTTTCATGGAAACATAAATTCGCTACCTCTCTTTCGTATAAAAAATAAAAACATAAAACCTAAGCCAAAAAAAAAAACACTAAACACTATTATGCAGGGGTCAAGCCCCCCTGCACCCCCCATGTGGGGTGCTGCACCCCCACCCCCCTACTTTAATATTCTCACTCCGAGATCGCACTACAGTGGGGAAAAGGGAATATTCCCTTATCCCCACTGTACCACAATCTCAGCAATAGTTTGCTTAGTTGTACTTCAACACTAAACGTTGAAGTACAACTAATGTTACATGCAAACTGCATGTTTTTATTTCTTTTCTACCTTTTTTTTATATTTCTTTTTACACAAAAGTGCATTTTCAAATAAATGCACTTTCGCGGAAGTGAAGTCGCGAATTTACGTTTCGATTAAATGTAAATTTGCTGGATCAAATGGGATCTACATATATATATATATATATATATATATATATATTTATTTATATATATATATATATATATATATATATATATATATATATATATATATATATATTAATAACTCCATCTACAAAGTAAGTGGCTTGCTACTCGGCATTACATTATTGAAGATTTTAATCAAACGGTTGCATATGGCATTATAAAAAAACATATAGAAACTGTCAAGAGGCTGCATACCTTCTCTGTTTCCTAATGTGATACAGGCCTCTCTAATGTGGCATAAGATTTATCCTTGATACTCTCATCCTTCTTTTCCATATTTTTCTGTCAAGAGTTTTTTAGTATGTTTGTCAGTGAAGTGACTCTTCTTTTAGTTCATCTTAACGTACCATCACTTTATGGATAAAATTATTTTGATCTTATTTTTGAATGCAAGTATTTGAATTATAGTTATAATGAAAAAATAAGACATATAATGGAAAACTGCAAGCTGTATATCTTTAATAAGAATTTGTGAGCATTTTCATTCATGAAGTAGACTTCTCAGACAGGCTCAGTCTTGCAGCTGGAGCATAAATAAAATCCTAAGTATGGCCAAATGCAAAAAAGCACCATACCTTTAAACCAGATGGGAGAGTGTCTAAATCATTTGAATTGGTAATAAAACATAACCACCTTTGATATATGTAGTAGCTTTTATTTTAACATTCCCCAGGATTCATGAAGCTTGCACCAGGCTCAGGCGTAGTGTAGGTGGAATAATGCCAAATATGGCCGTCGAGCGATTCAGGTATGATACAATACCATGCGCACTACCGGCGTACACCAGAACTGCGCAGCCCTCGGCATAGGTATGCTAATCACCCCATGCGCAGTGTCGCACCATGCAAATGAAGGCAGATAGTGATTCATGAAGTGGTGCAGGTGTAGCGTAAGCCCACGGAAATGTAAACCAAAAAACACAGTTTACATTTTCCCAAACAGAACATCGGAGCTATGGAAGCGGACCAGACTCATGTATTACAAAGTTAACATATGCCAATGGCGAAATACACAGCCAATGGCATAAGAAAAGATGCACAGCACCTAAAAAACAACATTTTATGTCATGTCCACAGTAATGCACAGTACAACCACAGGGCATGTGTGCGCAAACTGGAACATAAAGAAATTATATAAAAATGTCATAAAATCGCAATGTAATACAAATCAGGTTTACACCATAATACACAATGGTAGGCATGGAACACCACAACCAAGGTGCAAGGGTTGCTAAGGGCCTGTGACAGTGTTCGGCGTGGTAACTATGAATTAGTAGTCAATGCCATGCAAATGAGGCAGATAATACTGAATCGCAAATGTCCCACCGGATGAAGGTTGTACCATACGACGCAGCGCTATAACACCGAGGAGTGGCTCAGAGGAGATACATGACAGCAGCAGAGGGGTGTGCCACCATAGCAGTAAGCACATTGGAGCAATACAAATCTGGCCTGGCCGTTGCTAAGCAAAGCTGCAGGACAGGGGTGGGGAGGAAGGTATAGAATCGTTTAGCTGAGAGCACACATGGTGCCCAAAAGCGCATGTGTACGGGGATGAAAACGTGCCCAAAACCCAGTAAGCGGATGCATGCACTGCGAACAATAGCACAAACAGGAAGGTCAGGGGAAGAAAAGAAGGAAATGCCGAAGTAGGGTAATTGGAGTACTAATGAGCAATCAACACCAATCAACTCACGGCGGCCAATCGATGGCAGCTGACAAGTCTGCTCGCAGAAACCTGCAAAACAGGATAGGGGAGGCATTGGAATGCAAAGAAGGGAGGGGAGGCATTGGATTGCAAAGATAGGAGATCTGTCATAGCAGAGCAAAGCAAACCAACAGTAGACCGGCAATAGCACACATTATGCAAGATACGCCAGGTCTAGGAAAGTACAAATGAAAGCAGGCTGCAGGATGCATGCCAGAAAATGGTTGGTGGAACGTGCGAAGGTCAAGAGGTAATCCACGTCAGCCATATGTAATTCAACACCAAAGGCACCACAATAGTAGTTCCAGTAGTAAAACACATAAGATACCCTGTAACTACGATCGTACATACACACCCTATGACATCATCGGTGTTCACAGCACAATTGTATAAAGTGTGAAAGCACCCTACACACACCTGCGTATTCCCAAACACTGCACCATAGGTGTAAACACACGGGGCACTTTTAAAATGTACATGTTGGGAGCTGCCATAGCTGGGATTCATCAGCATGTGTTAGAGACTGACAGTGTTGTGGAGGATGATGCCAACAACCACCGCAGGCCCCAGAGGAGGATAAGAGTGTTCAGACCAAGGGTAACCTACCAGGGGCTACATGATCTGGAGATAGTAGAGCATTAGGGTGGACAGGGACATCCTACAGCAAATAGTGGAGCTGTGCTGGACACGCCTGAGAACCAGAAACAACAGAGGGGAACCCATCTCAGTGGACATGAAGGTATGTGTAAGCTTGTGAATACTAGCCACAGGTACCTTTCGAAGGCCAACTGGAGATATAATGGGGATCTCACAGGCATCAACATCCAGGGTACTACACCAGTTCCTGGATGCCATGTTACCACAAGCCAATGAGCATATATACTTCCCTCGAACACAGGAGGAGTTGGCCAGCAATGTGCATCACTTCCACCGTGTGGCATACTACCCGGAGGTACTGGGTGCGATAGACTGCACGCACATACAAATCAAGTCACCACCCGGTGAGCATGGTAGGTGCTACATAAACCGCAAGGGATTCCACTCCATCAACTGCCAGGTCATGTGCAATGCCCAGGGCATTGTCATGGATGTGTGTGCTGGCAGCCCTGGAAGCTGCCATGACTCCCATATCTGGCATGCCTCACAGCTGTATCAGGTATTTGTCAGGGGGGACATCCCACATGGCTACCTTGTGGGGGCTGCTGGCTATGCACTGGAGCCATGGGTGATGATTCCCATCAGAAATGCACACACACCCATGCAAGAAAGCCATAATGAGGCACATGCACAAACCAGAATCATCATAGAGCGTGGGTTCGGGATGCTGAAATCATGGTTCCAGTGCTTGGACACATCTGGTGGAGCCTTGCAGTACTCTCCAGGCACGTGTGCCCACATCGTCATAGTATGTGCCATGCTACATAATATGATCCTGCGGAAACAGCTGCAGCAGGGGCAAAATGGTGAAGGCCCTCATAGCCCACCGCAATTGCCAAGGCCATCACAGGCACAGAGGGATTCAGACCATGAACACACTGTGCCAGCCCCAGTAGGCAGACGGAGGCATGCCCAGTATGCCTATGCCTTGGCAAAGAGGGAACGTATAGCACATACTCTGACAGTGTAGGCCCCTATGGACTGCACACACACAGTAAAATGGATGGCACACAAACACGACCACCTGTAAATTGTAATGTATAGGTGGCCCACTGTGTGAATCCTACATAGGCAGCCCTCAAACATTGTACACACAACAGCTATCGGAATACAGAATGTCAACACCTGAACAGTACATGCGCCTATCAGCATATGGTGGTGCTGTGTGTATGGGTTCCCAGGTGTATCGGTAGGTACACGGCCGATTGTCAGAGGCCATACACCAAACGGGGCAAACAGTGTCCATTATCGCCACAACATTGAGTAACCAACTGTCGCTTAGTGGAGCAGAGGCAATTGTGGGAGCACATGTGTGTAAGCACTGTTCTGCACACACTCAACACGGAGTCCCTGCTGTGTTAATGAGGGGCTCCACATAATATAATCATGGATGTTGTGTCAAGGCATGGGGTGTACCCATGACAGGTATTCGTCACCCCAGCATGCTCCACCTACGGTCGTTTGAAGGTGCAGCACAGTATTGTGTGTGGCTCACTGTGATATACATACCCAATGCCGGAGCACATCCAGTAAACATCACATGGACATACCATTAACTGGACTCAGCAATATGTAACCTAACTGAGTTACCCATGCAAGTGCAGTATGGAGTAACAGCCATAGTATACTCCACGTACAAAACAACATAACACGTGTACAAATCCCAGATGGCCATGTGTTAAATGCAGTGACCGTCATGCAAGTTCCCGGTCTCACATCCTGCAAGGGATGTAACGCAATCCCAAAGGCATGAGTAATGCATGTCGGATGCAGGTCATCAGATCATATGTGTAGCACATGTTAGCGGGAATATGCATTGCTCACTGCTGGTAAGTGACGTTGAAATATGACTATATGGATATGCGCGAAACAGGGATAAGCTTCTCCGAATATCGCGCAGATCACGGTCAATGATGTCCAGAACAGGTGAAACCAGCATTAATCACCCCTGTACTAATAGCACCTGCTCTGAAGGGTAAAACGACCACTGCCAGGAGTAGAACACGCAATCATGTATAGAATCACCTAACACTATTGCTAGCCAAGATGTACTTATGGTAGGGTTGCCACCTTTTCAAATGACCAATGTGGGACATACGTCAGATGTTTGCAGGCCGACACATACACCTGGCCAGTACGAAATTGAGAACTTCACTGTTTTGCTTAAATAAAAGCTCATCCTTGTAATGTTTACTTACTTATTCTGTTTCTACAACATATAGGTGGTTCAGATACAGAATAACTGTTTTATGCAACTATTACATAAACTATAGGAAATAAGTATGTTCTAAAATCTCAGGACATTTGCCATGTTTACAAATATTATGCAGGACACAACTGCCCAAAGAAGGACTGTCCCTCACAGAGTGGGACAGCTGGTAACCCTAACCTACGGCAGGTGTGTAATGTGACAGGTACAGACACAAACATGCGGAGTCAAGGAAACAGTATACACCAAGAAGTACACAATGAAAGGTGTAGCTTGCCTGCCACTTTCCCCATCAGATATATATGTATGTACTCATATATACATATATATATAATACCGATAGAAAGGGCGATAGAGTGATATATGTTGATATATACGGGTTCAGCGATATCTGCAAATATATATAGATAGGTCAATGACATTCATAACACCTCGGAGGTACAAATAAATAGGATACCGCCAACTATGGAATGTGTAACATACCGACATGTGTAACCACGAGGCTGAAAGACTGAAAGAACACAGTACCAGAACAGTACAACCGTGAGTAATAGTATGATGATATGAAGGGACATTTAGTTACCACTGCCGGTGTTGCAGTCCACGTAAGTACTGTGTTCAACTGTGTTTGTGAGTGCCGTAGTCTGTGCATGTGTGTGGTGAGGGTGCCATGTGCGTCCCCATGTGACTGTAGTGTGTGTGTGTGTGTGTGTGTGTGTGTGTGTGTGTGTGTGTGTGTCCGCATCATGTGTCTGTTAGTGCCAACTCGGAGGTAGATCATTACTGTAGGTGTGGGTATAGCTAGCCGTAGGCATACGGTTACCACCTGTCCCACATTAGGAGGGACAGCCCCTCCCTGGGCAGGTGTGTCCTGACATAAATCATTACAAAGGGCAAATGTCTGGGATTGTAGGACATTAATATGTCCCATATATAATGTAATAGTTGCATTAAATAGTTATGCCTGTATGTTAGAAACGTAAATGTTACATGCAATATGATAAGTAGCCAAAGTCCCACAACAGGTATGTATTGAGGATAAAAGCATGTGCTAACCTGTGTACTGACCATGGCTATGTGTTGGCCTGTAAACACCGCTGTGCGTCCCGCAAGTGTCCAATAATGGCCATATGAAAAGGTGGCAACCCAAGGTAAAGAGGTTGTGTTACCAACACAACCGCAATGACTGCAAATATCTGGGACAGAAATACATGGGATAACTGTCATTTAGACATATCCCTTTACATATCGCTGCAATTCTGGAGGTATGGAAGTAGCAACCTCACCTGCATACTATATAGAAACAATTAACAATGGCCCAATGTACAATCCCGTAACATAAGTCTACTAACTGATAGCTCTTTAATTAGGGACAGGGCCCACACTCATATATCTGGAATATGTAGAAATGCAAGCCCCACAAACCTGTATATGCTACGTACACCCACCAACATCCCCCACACTAGAAACCATAGCAATACAGACTGTAATAACAGCACAAACATCCATTTAGTCAATTACATCTGCAGAACCGTCAACATACCTTGTGAGAGACACAATTAAAGGCGCCATGCAAAATTGCAGCCGTTATATAATGGAACAAACAGCGATGTTACAGGTTTTGTTTGCAAGAGTCCGTTATCAGACGTTGGGATGACAGGTACTCCCACATGTTGAACCACATACTCTAGCTGTCACACACAATCCACGGGGGACATGAATCCAAAGTATAATTGTCTCTATGCATAGCAGTTGCAATTACACATAACAAAACACAATACAGGCTGTCTCCCCGAAGGTAGGGCAAATGGGCAACGCCCAAGTGGAGAATTCAATTATACCCCACTGTTGCTGCGTAATTGGTGAATGGAGTAGCTGCACAGCTGATATGCAAGTAATTAGTCACTCAGGAACACCAATTGGTGGGAGGAAACCACATGTTACAGGTATCGACATATATAAGGATGACTTGCCAGACATTCAAACTGTATGCTCATACAAAATACTTGTTTAAGCAGTGTGAGAGAGATAGAGACAAAAGTCCGTAATGATAACAAGGTATGTAGAACACTCGGTATGTATGTTTATGTATAGCATGTTTTTTATTAATTATTTACTGTATGTATAGCCTGGTTTGCATTAATTAAAAGTGTCCGCAATGCATAAAGTGGGAAAAGGTATTTATGTAGTGATGTCTTGCTGAGCATACCAACGCATGTAGAAACTGTGCGTCCAGCAGTGGGCCACAAGGTACACATCACCGACACCACAAGGGATGCTACATGAGGGCTTTAAACAGAACAATTCTATACAACCCGCCGTCAGTGGTAGGGTATGTCCAACAAGTACATGCCATAGCAGGGGATAGTATATGTTGATATACTGTCACAGTAGGCATGCGTATGGGCATATAACGACAATGACATGTCTAGGGTGGTCCCGCTGTGCAAGTATGCTTTGCATTATGGGATACTATGTGAAATATGTGTAATGTAAAGTATTGTAGGTAGATATGTCAGATATTCTACACAGCATAACAGGCATATCATGCATACCAAAGGTATCGTCTATTGGCATGTACAATAACAGGATACATATGGCTTGTAGGCATGGGACATTGCAATAGCATGATAGCTAATCTAAATGGAAGGGCTACCAAGTAACCATGCACAAAGGACATGTAATATCTTCACAGGTTAATAGTGGGGTACTATGTAGTCTGGCAGGTCCATGTGTAAGCACAACTATAGTGTTCACACCAGTGGCACTTCTCTAGGGTAGTGTCCTGTGAACAGCAGAGCCATGTGTTACCTGCACCTCTGCACAGTACAGCCACTGCAGTGATCACTGGCGTACATGTGTCTCCCAACCACCAAGGGAGGTATCACATGAACAGTGCTACTGAGTGTCCCTGCGTGATGTACATAGGACTCATGTTCCAAAGCATGGTGAGTGTCCGGTTTGGGAATGTAACCCTCAAGCACATCCCACTCATTGTTGCGTGTGTGCACATATCCATGAGCATGTTGCTCACAGTGGCTTTTGCTTATGTCGCGTATGTGGAGTATATCCATTAATATTGTTGTGGACATGGGTTCTGTCTGTTCAGCAGAGGTCACCCCTGAGTATGTAGTATGCAAATGTGTACAGACGTGGTGTCCATAGTTCAGCCGCATACTTTAACTGTCGAAGCTCAATCAACGTCATGGCGTGTTAATGGTGTGGTATGTAAAGCTGTAGCTGTTGTGTAAGGTACACCCTAAATGGGGTGGTGTACCCTTGAATGTGTGCAGAAGTCTTGAGTTCAGAGGTACAATGGGCGCCTATGTACCAGCTACACACCCAGTACAGATAAGTGTGGCCATATAGAAGGATATCCATGCCACAGTGGCAATACAGTAACCACAGGAGTGGGTGCGACATACGTGTGTACTACAAACATGTACAATGTGACATGTATGTAGGGGACTACCACCTATGTGATAATCAGTGGGTGAATGGTGTAATGCAAAGGTGATGTTCATGCACCTTGTGTCATGCAGCTTGAGGCCATGATATTCATATCAGGTATCTGTCACAGTGACACCCGTGTGGATGGAGTCAGTATCAGCTGGTGGATCAATCATGGTGCTTTGTATGCAGGGGTTTGTAAAGCTAGGCAGGGAAAGTCCCTCTGTGCTAGCCTGTACCTCAGGGAAGCATATACTGAACATGAGGGGCCCAATGACTGAGGACTGTGGCATGCCAACTGTAACTGAAATGCAGTAGGTACTATGGTATGCTACCCTCATTGTGTGTGTCCTGTCCATGAGCCACATTGCATAACATCCTGAGACATAGGGTACGATGTGCAGGTGGATGTGTATGTTGTCAATACCAGAATGGAGAACGGTGCTGAAAGGCTATGGGAGGACAATGTAGGCTGTGTAGACTCCTGTACCATCATCAACTACCCTGGTAACTGTATGAAAGGAGTCCACCAGATGTAGGGGCCATGCTCTGGCCCTAACAAGTCCAACCCGGGTGGCATCAAAGGACCGGAGCCCAACAATGTCTCTGTGAATGACGTCCTTGATGGTGTGTCCCATAGCCATGCAGAACAGTCCAGTCAGGTATGTAGGACTATAGTCCCACTCATGCATTGTGGTGCCACCTGTGTGGAGTGTGATAAATATTGCTGTGTGCCATTCAGGGGCCACAATGTCTGATACAAGGCTATTACTGAATATGGTGGCCTAGTGGGGAGACATGTCATTCAGAGGTTTGTGGACATCACAGCCTGGGACTTTGGAAGGTGACATGGGGCCAGTGTCCCAGGACATATAGAGTGCAGGTTAGTACTGTGTAGGTGTGACCGCAGGGACACCGCAATGTTCCTGCATGGATTGTGGCCCTGTAGTGAGTGAGAGGGTGTAATGTTAGCATTGAATCCATCCACCAGCATGTTGCCAACATCACCTGGGTCTGTAATGTTCCTGAGTGACTGTTGTATGTGAGAGCAGATGTGGGTGTTGCCATCGACTACTGACATACCACCATAATGCCTTGCGGTATACCCCGGAATTTGTCACAGTAATGTGTACATAGCTAGTCTTGGAGTATGTGATGAGGGATCCCGTGGCCCTACCGAGTCTGACCAGTGAGCTACCCCACCCATGGGATTGTACACCACTGTGCAACAGCCTCCACCTGTTGTTGTACATTATGTCCATGGAACTTGACCACCAGAGTGGCATCTGTTATCTGCTGTGTACCATCATGGCTCTGTGTGGAATAGCATGATCCATGCAGTTGTGTACATGCTAATGAAGTGCACTGGGGTATGTTTCAGCATTTGTATGTGCATTGTCCATCTGCACGGGTGTCATGGCGTTAACAACCGCTGTCATAAGACGTCTGTAGTAGGTGTTGTAGTACTCATGTACTGTGTATGCCATGAAGGGTGTGGTACCGGGATGTGGCTAACAAGGTTGATTAGCATATGTTTGGAACCCACCAATGAGGGGATAACCCCAGGTGTGGAACACCAGTCACATGTTGGTAGTGGTCATGTCAAGGTTAATGTAGGTCTTGGAGGTGGTGTGTATGGGTTGATCCAGCCGAGTGGAGGTTATGACTCATGGATGTGTCGGTACATGAGTGGCTATCCCAGTTAAGTGTGGGGTAGTGTCAGTCATACATCAGTAGTAGCTGTCTGAGCCCTACTGTCCAGTACACCAACAAATGAGGTCTGGTAACCGTGGGGTATGTTGTTGAATCTGTAGCTTGTTACAATGTGCATAGCAGTTCCGGACATAGTTAGTTGCACGTGGAGCACCTCTGATGCATTGTGCTAAGTAACTAGCCAGGATGTGTGTACAATATAGTGGGATATGGGAACACCTCAGCTGTGGGTGTGAAGGTCCAGGTATGTTCCTGAAAGGTATGGTCTGTCCATAACCTGTGATTGCAGGTGTGCTCTGCAGAGCCTAGAGGCAGGTCCCAGTCACTGCAGAGATATTGGAGTGTTGCATTATAAGGTGTTGTTAGATTTTATTAATATTAGTCTGAAATTAATTATGTTGTAAATATGCTGAAAGAAAAGGCTTGCTTAAATGCAGAAACAGAGTTTAGTAATATGTGATCAGCAGTCATACTAAATGACCATAGCTTGGAAAAGGAATCTGCTGAATGGACATTTTTCCCTTACAGACTTAAAAACAGGATGTATGCAAGAGCAAAAATACAAAATCTGCTTTTAAAGAATGGACATTTTTCCCTTGCAGACTTAAAAACAGGATGTATGCAAGAGCAAAAATGTAAAATCTGCTTTTAAAGAATGGACAATAACACTGTGACAATGTGTTTCCTCAAAAATATGTTTTTCTGCATGAAAAACAGGATATGGCACAAGAACAGATGTTTTTATACAAAGATCCAAATAAAATACAGGATGTTCACACTGTCAAAAAAGCTGATCTCTGACAATGTGTTTTCTCAAAAATATGTTTTTCTGTATGGAAAACAGGATATGCTTATCAGCATTGGCACAAGAACAAATGTTTTTGTACAAAGATCCAAATAGAATACAGAACAATGTGTTTCCTCAAAAATATGTTTTTTTGCATGAGCAACAGGACACTGTTACAGGATATTCACACTGTCAGAAAAGATGGTCTCTTACAAGACATTGTTAAACAAGGAAGCTTAGTATTGTTTCTACAGGACTGTATATAAAGAGCTGTATAAATCCAGTTATGTTAGAGGTATGGTAGGGACTCATTTGTCCTAAGGTAAATGTTATATCTCTCACATCATCTGTACTATATGAGAAGTAAAGTTGGAACAGTACTTTTAAGCTGCAACGTGGTTCCGTTTGGTTTATTATAAAAAGTTATTTGTTACTGCTCTCTAAAGTTGATGCTGCAAAGTATATTCTCTCATCAGTGTATATTCTGCAAGTTTCTGTATGCAACAGACTGTGAATGCAAATATAACCAGACTTTGAATTTTAGCAGAATCCAGCCAGCAAGACTGAGTGTCTTAAGAACACTTCAAATCCATCACACCAAGCAGTAAGCAGCTCCATGTAATTTTTTCAATGGCAAGCTAGCCTGCATTTGAACCTACAATCTGCAATTCAAACACAGGAGGAGTGATGGTAAGCCCTGCAGAGGGTCACTTCAGTCAAATTGCAGTATCTAACATTTGTACATATGTGTAAATCCTAAACAGAAGTATTCCAGTTTATGCAGCTTGCAGTAGTAAAGTTTTTTAGATGTCTACAATCCGGAGTGAGACTAGTTCAAGAAATTCGCAGTGCCATAAATTCTTCAAGAAAAGGTGAATGTCCACTAGCACAGTAGTCCGCTGCCTGTTGTGCTTCACCAGCTTCTCAAGTGACTCTGAAAAATTTCTAGCCATCAGCAACAGCATCCTGATCACCTGTTTTCTTGCTAACTGGTAAGACTTTTTTCTGTGTCACATATTTAGTGTGGATGATGTTAACAGTTTGTATATTCTTAAGATAGTTTATTCATAGACAGTTTGTATATTAGACAGTATGGATATTATTTATAATTCATGCAGGAGCAAACCAAACTTTAGTAAATTGCTATGTTGGTATACACAGCACATTAGTAAATGTAAAACCTTATTAGGGCAGGTTGATAGTAAGGCATTATGCAAATGTATTACAATATTTGACTGGTATCTCAAAGAAAACCATGTGAAAAATGACAAATGTTTAGTTTGTGCTTCAACAAAAACTGCATTTTGTGTATTATGCCATAAAATAATATTGCATCATATTGCTAAAAAAATAGACTGTAAAGACAGATCTGTTCATGGTAAAGAATTAACTAAGGGTAACATGTTTCCATTACATTCTGATGTTGAACAGTTATGTCCTGTCACCACATGTGAGTCAAATCAGTTACTGACAGAACCCCTAGTACATTTTGTTACAAAGGAATGTAGTAAACTTTTAAAAGACAGACACAATGAGTTCAGGAAGATTAGACAAGTTATACATACATCTTTTCAAAAGTGCATAGGAGTTTCAAATTCAGCAGAACAGCTTACTAAAGAATGTCAGAAAGACCATGCAACATTACTGGAAATTCAACAGCAGTTGCAGGATAAAGGAAATAAATTAGCTGAACTGACAAAGACTGGGAACTTCCTGCATACACAGTTAATCTGTGCAAAATAAATATATTTTATAATATGTTTATGTTTTGAAAATGGTTAAGCATACATGGTAGGATGGTAGGGACAAATCATGTTTAAATGTTTTTACTTTCATTCAGTTAAAGCAAGACATTTATCAATAGTACAGTAAAATAGACCATATAACTGCTATTCTCATAGCATAGTCAAAAGGTACACAACAGTTTTAGCGTATAAAAATTAAATAAAAATAGTTACACAAAACAGTTCTAGTATATAAAATTAAATAAAAATAGTTAATAAGAATAAAAATTTAAAGTCACAAGACTGACATGCTTGTATAAAGATATACAGATACAAAACAGACATGCATGTATGTTCTTTTCATCTAGAGTACATTTATTTACAATACACAAAAGCAAAAGGCAGACATCAGCAGATATAAATAATATAAATATAAACATGTGTTGGTTAAGCTAATATCTATTTTGTTTTTTACAATTTGTTTATAATTGTATTATAACACCAAACAGTTAAAGTTTTAAAATTTAAAAAGAAAATCACAGATGGTATTTGTCAAACAGTTTTTGTAAAATTAATGGCAGGACAGTTAAATAGTTAAATAGATAAATAAATAAAAAATACTGAAATCCATGTAAGCTAATTGTAATGTAGTATAAATGCATAGTTATGCAAATCACAATCACATTAAAGGAAAAATGCTAAAAGAATTAACTATAGTTTATAGAGTATAAAATGTGAGCTCAGACCTTCCTAGACTAGATGAATAGTTACAGGAAATACTGGAAAGATAAGATAAACAACAAGACTGATTGCCAGATAAGTAGCTTGAGTTTTTCTAAAGCATCATTGTTATTAAAACATAATTGTTAAAATGTTTACAGGCAACACTATTTGGTAATTGTAATAAAATGTCACAATTGTGCATAGATGTCACTTATAATCTGTTTGCAAGTAAATGTTAAAAGAAAAAAAACTCAGTTGCATCAAGTACAGCCAGCAAATGGGCTATAGTATATATACAGTTCAAATCAATTGTGCAAAAGGGTGTAAATACCTACTAGAGGTAATATACAGTGAAAGCTTTATTTAGTAACCTAATAAAATAAATGTATAACCAAAGTGTTGGGCTGACATACATTCTATTCTCACAGCATAGGGCAGGTAAACAGTGCTAAAGTACTACAGGGGGAGGGGCACTTTCTCAGTTTTACACTGACTGTATAAGCAGTACAGCACAAGGGTCTGAAATAAAGCTACAGAAAAAATAAACAACAAGGGTCTGAAATAAAGCTACAGAAAAAATAAACAACAAGGGTCTGAAATAAAGCTACAGAAAAAAAAAACAACAAGTGTCTGAAATAAAGCTACTGAAAAAAATAAACAACAAGGGTCTGAAATAAAGCTACAGAAAAAATAAACAACAAGGGTCTAAAATGAAGCTAGAGGAAAAAATATCTCATTCCTTCTTGACAATACTCTTTTATGGGGGAAAAACAGGTATTAGTGTATTAGAAATACTGGTAAACTGGATTAAACCTGACAGGGTGAGATATTTTACAAGTTGTTAATAGCTATCATAATGGTTATTATTGTATTGTTTAGAATTAAATTGTATTTACAACCTGTTAAATTGTAAAGCTATACAGAAGATGGTTTAAAAAACAAGAGATTATTTAAAATTGCTTTATTAAAGCTATACAAGAGAGAATAAAGATATGCAAAATGCATAAATGTTTCTAATAGCAAGAATGGCCACTATTTTTAATATGTTTTTGGCAAAACAATGTTGGTATAAAAAGCATGAATATTTTTAATAATTGTTGAGTATGTAGTTTAAAATAACAGGACATATGAATTTGGTATCAATTCCACTAGATATTTCTAAAGAGACATAAACATTTTCCATGATTTTGCTTAATATTAATGTTATTAAATTTGTAAGATTAGACTAAATGTACTTTACAGTCTTTGTATGTACAAATGTAGAAAATTTCAGTACAAATGATAGTCTTTGTATGTACAAATGTAGAAAATTTCAGTACAAATGATAGTCTTTGTATGTACAAATGCAGAAAAAAAATCAGTACAAATGAAATTAATGTCTAGTAATGAATATGTGTGAAAAAAAAACATATTTAAAGAAAACAATGGGTCCAGGGTACCTACTAGATTAAAATGCATAAATAGCAAACAGTCTGTGTAAATACATACTGTACAGGATACATCGTAATAAGTTCAAAAGTAATTTGTCAAGTTGTAATATCACTGGTTTTACCCCAGTAAAATAATTGCTTTCAAATATTTATTATCTAAGCCCAGTTCAGTATTTTACCAAGATGTTAATGAGCAGTTCAGAGACATGAACACAATGTGATGGTTAAAATGACATTAAACTGTATATTTTCAGCAGTGTATAAATGCTTGCAATAGCACATAGTTATTGTCTCTTATAGTTAATTCAACAGTTGCAAAGAGTTAATGAAACAGTTCTAAGTCATAAATTAAATTCTGTGAATGCAAAAGAATAAATTGATCAAGTTAAAAAAAATAACATTAAAGCAGACACAGCTCATAACTGATAAAAAATATTTTCACAGAATGGTCTGCAAAAGAAAAAAGTTGTTAAATACATTCAGTTTTGGTAGTAATACTTTAATATAATTGTATTAACTATGTAAAATTGCATTTTGATTTGTTGTATCAAACTAAAGGTTTGCTTCTTAATGTGTTTTCTATATAAAATGTTTTGAGTATGTTTAAAAACAGAGGGAATTGTTAGATTTTATTAATATTAGTCTGAAATTAATTATGTTGTAAATATGCTGAAAGAAAAGGCTTGCTTAAATGCAGAAACAGAGTTTAGTAATATGTGATCAGCAGTCATACTAAATGACCATGGCTTGGAAAAGGAATCTGCTGAATGGACATTTTTCCCTTACAGACTTAAAAACAGGATGTATGTAAGAGCAAAAATACAAAATCTGCTTTTAAAGAATGGACATTTTTCCCTTACAGACTTAAAAACAGGATGTATGCAAGAGAAAAAATGTAAAATCTGCTTTTAAAGAATGGACAATAACACTGTGACAATGTGTTTCCTCAAAAATATGTTTTTCTGCATGAAAAACAGGATATGGCACAAGAACAGATGTTTTTATACAAAGATCCAAATAAAATACAGGATGTTCACTCTGTCAAAAAAGCTGATCTCTGACAATGTGTTTTCTCAAAAATATGTTTTTCTGTATGGAAAACAGGATATGCTTATCAACATTGGCACAAGGACAAATGTTTTTGTACAAAGATCCAAATAGAATGCAGAACAATGTGTTTCCTCAAAAATATGTTTTTTTGCATGAACAACAGGACACTGTTACAGGATATTCACACTGTCAGAAAAGATGGTCTCTTACAAGACATTGTTAAACAAGGAAGCTTAGTATTGTTTCTACAGGACTAAAACTGTATATAAAGAGCTGTATAAATCCAGTTATGTTAGAGGTATGGTAGGGACTCATTTGTCCTAAGGTAAATGTTATATCTCTCACATCATCTGTACTATATGAGAAGTAAAGTTGGAACAGTACTTTTAAGCTGCAACGTGGTTCTGTTTGGTTTATTATAAAACGTTATTTGTTACTTCTCTATAAAGTTGATGCTGCAAAGTATATTCTCTCATCAGTGTATATTCTGCAAGTTTCTGTATGCAACAGACTGTGAATGCAAATATAACCAGACTTTGAATTTTAGCAGAATCCAGCCAGCAAGACTGAGTGTCTTAAGAACACTTCAAATCCATCACACCAAGCAGTAAGCAGCTCCATGTAATTTTTTCAGGTGTCTCTTGCCTGTTTGCATCACAGAAGATGATGCAAGCATTGTGTCACATGACCCCATGTCTTGCTTGCCAGTTCCCATTCTGCCGGTGACTGTTATTGGAAACTGTGCAAGACAGGCAGTATAGAAGCAGCAAGAGCCTTACATGTGATATGTACTCCCAGGGCTGATAGGTGCAGGTCATCTGTGCCAAAGCATTGTGTTTGACCAGGTCAGTCAAAGCGGACAGATACCAGATGCCTGTGGAATGTCAGCAGAAGCATAGGCAACTGTTGAAGTGACACAGTCAGTCATTGTTTAGTGGTATCGGGTCCGGATGTATGCATAATGCTCCCCAGGGCTAGGCCCACACCTTCAGGGCTACAAGACTGGTGAGCTATTGCATGTCCCTGCACACGTCGTCTGTGAAGTGGCATCTCAAGGCAGTCACACTAACATGGAGAATGACAGTCACATCGTACCTGATGAGGTGTAGCATGGGTGCATAGGTTATGTTGCAGAACCAGTTACCCGACAGCAAGATGTAAGCAACTATTGCCTTGTGTAGCCTGCTGTATGGAACTGCAGTGTGACCGCCTACAGAGTCACCTATGACTGGTGTGTTGTGTATGTTATAACACCCTATTGGCTGTATGTGATGGGCACACATGAGTCTGTGGGCTATAAGTTGGTGATGTTGTGTTCCGTGATGGGGACTGCCTCTGGTGCCTACACAGAGTATGGAGAGGTACTGCACAAGTTGTCCTTGTATGTGTGGCCTGTGGTGGAGATCATGTGAGACTATCTGATGAGTGGGGTGTGTTGCGAATGTTACACATCCCCACATGACTGTCAGGTGCAGTCAGGGTTGGTGACAGCATTACCCCCAGCAAGGCTGCATAAATGCACCCCCACAGGCTGTAGTGTTGTATGTTGGGAGGTGAGCATTGAATGTGTACATGAGACAATTTCTCTATTGCCACATGTACGACATATCCATCATATAGACAGGCAATAGCACTGGTACGTGACAGTTGGACATGCCTGTATATAAAACCATGTCTCAGGATATGTGCGTTACGTGTGTACAACAGCTGTTGTACCATAAGCAAGCTGGAAATTGTAGGACAGCCAGTGTACCTGTGGGAAATGGTGTGGAATGGGTGCTATATTAATCAGTAGCTCATGACATGCTCACAAGTTCTGAACAAGTGCCTAGCATGACCATACAATACAGATAGGGTGTTGGATAATATCAACCCACAAGTGATGGGTGGCACCGCACTATAACCCTGCTGAGTATGGTGTGCATGTCCATGAACCATTATCACTGTAGATGTTAGCAGTACAGATGTACAAGACAGTACAGATGTATGATTACAGATACCTTTGTATGTCACAGGAGTGTTCTAACAGTGGCCTGTTGACAGACCCACAACTACAAAAGGTGCCAGAGTGACATGTGCATATCACACCAGTGCCAGCTACAGTAGAACAGGGTTAATGTGTTGTACTCCACCCTCATTGTAGCCCATACCACACAGACAAATGTTAGGCATCTGTGTATGTAAGGATGTGAATGGCCATGACCTATGAGGAATAGCTGTGTCACTGTTGTGAACAACATACAGAATGGGCTGTGTGGATGAGGTGTGTGACATATGTGCACATTCTGATGGATGATATCAGCATTGTCACCACTAGGTGAACATCCCTGTACCCATTAACTACCACATAGGCTGTAGTCAACATTATGGACACTGTGTAAGGGATGGTGTTGTGCAGTACACCTCCCTGCCTTGGTGACATCTCCAGGCCCCTTGGGTAGTCATACAAGGTACCCATGTCATAACAGGGTGCCATCCATGAGCACGGAGATCACTGGACAGGCATATACAGCACTGGGGTGACCAATATTGGATCACATATCACCTTTAAGGGGTAATGGCCATGCATGAATGGGCGATACCAGCCTTCACAATCCTCACCACCACTATGCAGCATGCTGTCTACCTTGCATAAAGACATTTGCTACACCATGATGATGGACATGCTACATGTCCATATCCTGATCTGTAAGACATACGTCATGGACAGCCACCATCCTAATACTAGGATCGCCACATGCTGGACAGATCCCTGTGCCATACATGTGACATACTCCCGCCAAACCATGCAACCCTGTCCATCACAGCTGCACATGTCATCCCAGTCATACATGGTGTGATGGCCGCATATTAGATGTAGTATCAACTGTCCGGATCAGTAATGTGGCACTGATGCACCTCGCGATGGCATAATGACTGTCTGTTACAGCTAGGAAACCTTGCCCGTACATGCTATGGTTGATAACAATCCCTGTGAATGACGTCTGACTAGCCATTGTCCCATGTCTATCACATGTGCAACACAGGCGATCCATGGCAAGATGTTGAACAGCTGTACAGTGCTGTGTAGATGTATATGGCAAAACACATGCATGTACAGGTGTCCATGCGTATGTGTGCATTGTCACTGCTCAAGTCCATTAAGGCTGTGTCTGTGTTGATATGTGACATATACACAGCATCAAGGCCAACAGCATTACAGTGGACACATCCAGGCATGTGCAGATAGGTAAGAACACCAGTGCAGGCAAATAGACATGCCCACATCAAGACAGCATTCACATGGAGTATGAACACTGTAATGAGGTGACACACATATATGGTGATGATATCCAATGCATAACGGGTGTTACATGTGTGTGACACAAACACGTCAGTCATGTCAGTGTCATGATGATTTGCGAAGATAAATGTGCAGATGTACTAAATGTCATAGACATGTATGTGCAGCAGTATCTCTGTACATCTCTGAAACTGTGACCTGTCACCATTATTATGTCTTACAGATAATGCCTTGTACACGCCTTCCAGCATACAGCCACCAGGAGGATGATGTCTTCATCCCGTACCTCCATGAGAACTACAAGGTGTTGTTCAGCCATGTGCCACAGCATGCCCAGCAGTGGGATGACCTGTGGCAGGATCTACACAGGAGGGTGAATGATGTGGGTGGCCATAACTGCACCTACCAGCAGGTGCGCAGACACTGCATGGACTTGATATGACATGCAAAACAGCGTGCCACTGCACTCGCCAGGGAACAAGGTGGAACAGGTGGTGGGCCACCAACCCAGCCCCCACTCACACACACCAAGGAGCTACTGGCCAGTCTGGGGACACCCTCAGAACAGCATCCACACACACTAGCTGCCATCGTGGAGGTGAGTATTTCCCAACCAATGAGCCTGGAGTTGCCTGGTAAGTCAGTACTGCACATATAGCTATTATATCCCATTTAGTTGCATGTGTCACTGTACATTATGTAAAGTAACAACATATGCAAGGTATGTGGACACACATGCTGCATACTACACTATGCTACCCTGTGTATGCACACATGTGCATACTATATGCTATTATACAGGCAAATGTGTTAACATGCACAGTGCACCCTGTGGCTGCCATACAGTCATGGATAATGTTCATACTGCTGTGTCACCCCTATACAGGTACCTCTGGCATGCCGCACAGACATGAGTCCATTGCAGGTGAGTCTGTCATCAGTATCATGTTAAAGCATAGATCTATTTGCCATGTGGCCAGTTAACAGTTGCACACTTGATGTTCGTTCTAGTCATGATATACAGGTCGCATCACCCATCATTCACACAGGCCACCCATGTGCAATATATACAAAGTGATACACCGACTTGAAACCACAGTATTTGTCATTGCTACATGTGTGGTCAGCTGTGCATACAATGGTGGAGGTGTTCTACAATGGAGGCATATGTAGTATGCATTGGAACAACATGTGTGGTATGCAAACAGTACCACACAGTGAGCTGTGATATGGGCAGCCCACAGGTGTCACCATTGTGTTATATGCCCCTGCATTGGGTGCACACATTGTGATGTGCCATCTGACATGTCCCAGACATGTAGTGTTCTGGCTGCAATATTGTCACACTATCTCATGACCTATACCCCACATACAAAACATACAACCCGTTGTCTGCATAGCCATGTGGATGGTGACATATCTGACATCTATGGGTGTATGTCATATGGGACAACACAGACATGTGAGGTAGATGGCCATCACACACATTTGGCCAACACATGTGCACACATGGCCATGAGGGATGGCCAGAGACATGTAGCCACACAGTAGATGTGATGTGTATACACCCTGTTGCACATTGTCCACACATGGTCCAATTATAGCCTTAGTTGACTGATTATACAGTTGATGTGGTATACTGGACATCCTAAAAGCCTGTGCACAGCTAGTGGAGGTGACAATGAAGTCTACCATATAAGATCTGTTGAACATCACGACTGTGTCATAGCATGACAGTAGTCACCTGTACAGCTTCCACAGACATTGACACCACATCAGGCCACAGATACTGTACATTTCCCTTGCTGCTGTAGGACATCACCGTTAGCTGTGCACCCCGTGTGTGTGTGGTACATCAATGTCATGTGGGAAATGGTGAATTGACATGTCCGCTATGTGTGGACATGGTTGCCAGGCAGCTAAGACCCTGTAGTTGTTGTGCAGGGGTGTCATCTGCAGGTCCTCCAGTGACCTGTCACTTGACACAGCATGGTTTTGTGTGTATACACCTCAGCATCGTGGGTCACAATCCACAGTTATGTCATGGGTATGCATGCAGTTATGGCTATGCAATGTGTGCATATTATGCATTATACAGCAATATAGATGCCTCATGATGCCATGCAATGGCACAGTGTCTGTACTTCACACTGTATAGCAATGTAGACGGCTCACACTACGCTTCCATGCTCATGCACATTTGATAAACATGTATTCTATCTGTAGGGCATACAGACAACACCACAATGTGATGCCCATTATGATGCTGTACATGTGTCAGGACACCATTGTGTCAAACATGTATGCATGTTAATGCACACGTCAGCAGATTACATGTCAAGGTCACGTCAGCCATGTGTACTGTTATCCTGTTCTAGTCCACATGGTGTAACACGGGGATGCATGCATACTACCATGATTGTGTGAACTGCATGGCTACTGATATGACACCTGCTTGCTGTAGTGTGCACCCTAGGGAGGTATGCTCACTAACATTATTAATGTCTGAGCTGTATGCCCTCTGCTGTATCACAGGCATGCTGCATGCCATCTGTCAAATCACATGCATGGTGTGTCTGTGTGTGTGTGTGTGTGTGTGTCTGTGTGTGTGTGTGTCTGTGTGTCTATTGTAATTTAGAGTCTTTCTTTGCATTCACAGGTGATGTAGGTGCGGTACCCTCCTGCGGTCCATCTGATGTTAGTGTCTCCACAGACATGAACATGAGGTACAGGCAGGGCTGTCAGGGGCTGAATCTGTGCCAATGGTTGCCATCCCAGCTATGTCCCCCTCTTCCCCGCACACAGTTCTGCTGCCAACACATACCGCATCACCAGTGGCCATAGAGGAAGGACAGTCAGTGTCTGTTAGCGTGGAACAGGAATGTGCGGTGGCTACAGAAGGTGTGTCTACACACCATGGTGTCAGTGTAATGACTGCAGATGTGCCACACAGGCATGTGGCCGGTGCTGCTCGTAGGAGGACCTCTGGCAGACATGCACCTGCAGGACAGAGCGCAGTAGCTGGTATCACCACACGCATGTTGCAGACTGTAATGGCGGCACAGGCATGTGCTGAACGGCAGAACAGAGAAGGGCAAAGGCTGCAGAGGGCTGCTATCCATACCCTAAATGACAACATCCAGGCATTGGCAAATGCTCAACAGCAGATTGCTGATGTTCTGGACAGGAGATTGGGTGACATGGTCAGAATCCTTGACCCTGGCATGGCAATCCGCGAGCGTGAGCTGTCTGTGCTGGAACATCTGGTAGGAGTGAGGTGTAGGCCACGTGGATGTAGGCCAGCTACACCACCTAGTGCAGGTCAACGTGAGCATGCCACCTCACATGCCCACTCCCATAGTGCTGGTAGCAGTAGCAGTGCAGCTGGTGATGCGCTGTCCACACCAGGACACAGCAAGCCATGTGGACTTGGCCCTGGGTGTTCCCAGTGGGGACACGGTTCCAGTGGACATGTGTCATCGGACAGTAGCCAAGCTGTACCTCCGCCTGGTAGTGCCCATGCAACCCCTGGCAGGCACAGGTCATGTGGCCGTGGCCGGACACAGTGAGCTGTACAACCTGGTCTGTACAATCTGGAGCTGTCAATAATACCCCATGTAGGCCTCACAAAAGGCAGAACTGTGCACACACATACATGCACACAGCAAAGACATCTGTAGGGCACCACAACACCCACACGCATACTGAACAGACATGTCCAATCATATCACTGGCCCTTACCCACACACAAGATGTCATCCATTGGTGTAGCCTATGCCCCTGGCAAACATTATCACCCTGTGCATATAATGAAGCCTGTGCTGCATCCCTGTCATCCACACCATTGGTGCAGGGACATGCTGAAATGGTCTGATGCACAGGGTGAACAGAATAGAGAGAAATGTATATTACATTAGTTGTGTAAGAATAGTGAGAGAAGTGTATATTACATTAGTTGTGTGTGAATAGTGAGAGATGTGTATATTACATTAGTTGTGTACTGTTGACATGCACCAGACATACCATGTAGTACAGGTTTAGCATGCATTGTTATATGTGTCTCGGTAACAACAGTAACAGCATGTTGGTAATGATGCCCTGGTTCCCTCCTTATGGTCTACTTGCATGTGCCTACAGGTAGGACTGTTTGCAGTCTCCCATGTGTAACTGTGGAGTACTCACAGGCACATATGGCAATATCAGCATGCTTTACATAGCCTCAGCCTGACTGTTGGAAAGTCTAACATAACACAAATGTCCACACATATACTGATCCAGAAGCATGTGGGCAGTTTAATAGGCTACAGTGGCTAGAGACGTGACATCCATACCAAGTCACATCACAGGTATGTTGACATGGTGCAGGGGTTGTACACAGCGGTCTGGCCAATGATAATGTTAGAGGCCACTTGATAGCATGAGGCCTCACTGTGTAGCAGTAATACCCTGTCACATTACGGGAACATGCTCACACTCACGGGGTTAACAACACTATAACGCACATCCCATAGTGTTGAGGTGAGGACCCATGCCTATGTGGTTATCACCGTCACAGTACTGTGAACCCACATGAAGCAACACAGAGAAAGAACATGTACAGGTAACCAGTGCAGCTGAGACTGATGGCATCAACAGGGTAGTGGACTGCATCACCATGAGGGGTTAGGGATCATGTGTATTCTGTATGGTAGCATACACCCTCACTCCATGCCCCAGACAGCCATACATACCTACATACACACACTGTGGAGACCACACATGTCATACACATATGGATAGCTGATGTGTGTGATACACACAGCACACCTGCCTATGTCATGCTTTCCACACTGCAGTATGTACAGATCTCTACAACAGTGTACAGGGGTGTGTAACAATTGGGATGTATTCCCCACCATATGTGGCATATATGGTCACACAAGCAATCACACATGGCAGTACTGTTAATGATACACCTGCTATATGATGATACGTCTGACAGACATGCAGCAGTATTGGCCACATTATGTATACCAACGCTACCTTCGGCAATTGTGCTGCTATATGCACACGGGAGGATGTAAGTGTTACAGGTGTCAAGTGACATACTGTCGGTAACACCTGACCACTGTGTAGGTTCTATGTCTCCAACGTCAAGTAACGGTAACATAGCGTACTGTTTGCACATGTAATGGTAGGATGGCGTGTGACACACCTGTGAGCCGTCCCTGGCAAACATCCATCTACACAGGTGGATCACCTCTTTATGTACACACATCCATCCATACCTGCTGTACATCCTACCGTACTGTCAGTATGTCACCATATACAGGTGTCAATGATGGGGCTGCATTGCAACTGCATGTTGTAGTTAGGCACAGATGAGTTACTTACATCAGCTATTGCACATGCATGGTAGCTGCATGCACACTACAGATTGTACATGTGTGTTGGTCCTACATGCCTGTCATGTAGCCATGTCTGTATGCATTGCAATTGGTGGACATGTGTGTTGACATACATAACACATGGACTGTTGTATAATATGATGGGTGTCATGGGTAACTAGTACAGAGGAAATGTGTCCTCGGTCAACATTGCTGCCTCATGTACTGTTAGCACTCAACAGCCATGGACCCATCTTCCATTTGCGTGCATATGATTGCTGTAGCCACTTGTCTGCACGGAGGACAGCAAAAGCTATGATATGTACATATGTGTTGTGTGTGTGGTCCATGCACATATCCACTGCAATTACATGTATGACATAGCCAAACATGTGTGTTCATTGGTGTACAGCGACAGTCATCTGTCACAGCTGTGTAAGACCCAGGGCCCCTGGTATGTGTAGAGCCAACCTGGTTATGTAAAGTGGTATCATTGAAATGCATAACACATGATGGAACACTGTCGGTACATGCATAGTCTGCACAGTTGCTGTAGACCTATGTACAGTCCACTGGTCATGAGTCACATGGTGTTGTGTTAATGTATGGCTATGTATTGCTGGTCCAATGACATGGTGATGTTGGAGGTCTACATTGTATATTGTGGTGTGTACCTCTGTGATATGCACCTGAGACATCTGTGATAGCTCTTGAGTGTGTACTGGTCAATACATGTGAGTGGTCTTCATGTATGTGGGGACAGTAATACCATACTGTGCCCTTCCATGTTTAGAATCCGTGTGCATGCAAGACGGCCCATTGCAACTGCTAAGTGTGTGAGCATGCCCAGTACGCCGTTGTGTAGATGGACACACAGTACATTCCAAACAGTGCACTTCCATGTTTAGAATCTGTGTGCATGCATGCAAGACGGCCCTTTGCAACTACTGTGTGAGCATGCCCAGTATGCCGTTGTGTAGATGGACACACAGTACATGCCAAACTGGGCCCTTCCGTGTTTAGAATCCATGTGCATGCAAGATGGCTCTTTGCAACTGCTAAGTGTGTGGGCATGCCCAGTACGCCATTGTGTAGATGGACACACAGTACATTCCAAACAGACATGTGATACTAAGTGTGTGGGCATGGCCATTGACATCCTGTATAGCGATGGTGGTCATCCAGGCAACAGATGTCCATTTTCAATGTCACGATGGATGCCTACATTGAACACACCGGTTGCTGTCTTGAAGGGTGTACTGTCTGTGGCACGTCCTGTATCTATGTAGTGTTGTTGTAGTGTTGTTGTAGTGCTCCATAGATATTTGGTTGCCCCGATCACACCACTGCCGTGTGTTTGTCTACGTCTACCTTGGGACAGTAATATGCTTTCAGACTGCTCACTCTCTATGCATTCTCTATCAGCGTCCTTGCCTTTGCGGATTATGTCACCCACCTAGAAGTATGCTTCTGGGTGTGCTGTGCTCAGTAATCTCGGTAGTGCGTTCTGTAAATGCGTAATACTGTAATGTGATAAGGTAGTTAGGTGTATGTTCGACTCCCAGTCCTGTCAAGTGTGTGTGTGTGTGTGTGTGTTTCCAGCTGCCTGGGGACACAGTAATGCTTTTAGATGCCTCACACCACATACATTCCCTATCGGCGTCTTTGCTTTTGCGGATTATGTCACCCACCTTGAAGTATGCCTCTGGGAGTGCTGTGTTCAGTAATCTCGATAGCGCGTTCTGTAAATGCGTCATGCTGTAGTGTGTTAGAGTAGTTAGGTGTATGTTCAACTCCCAGCCCTGCCAAGTGTGTGTGTGTTAGCACGCATGCTCCCGTCTGCCTGGGGACTCAGTCTTGCTTTTAGACGTTGCACAAGACAACAGTTTGCTACCAATGTCTTTGCCTTTGTGGATGATGACACGCACCTAGATGTCTGCCTCTGGGACTGCTGTGCTTAGTAATGTCAGTAGCGCGTTCTCTAAATGCGTCATGCTGTAGTGTGTTAGGGTAGTTAGGTGTATGTTCGACTCCCAGCCCTGCCAAGTGTGTGTGTGTGTTTGCACGCATGCTCCCATCCGCCTGGGGACTCAGTCTTGCTTTTAGATGCCGCACAACACAGCAGTTTGCTACCAGCGTCTTTGCCTTTGCGGATGGTGACATGCACCTAGATGTCTGCCTCTGGGACTGCTGAGCTTAGTAATGTTGGTAGCACATTCTGTAAATGCGTCATGCTGTAGTGTGTCAGGGTAGTTAGGTGTATGTTCGACTCCCAGCCCTGCCAAGTGTGTCTGTGTGTGTGTGTGTGTGTGTGTGTGTGTGTGTTTGCGCGTCATGCTCCCATCCGCCTGGGGACTCAGTCTTGCTTTTAGATGCCGCACAACACAGCAGTTTGCTACCGACGTCTTTGCCTTTGCAGATGGTGACATGCACCTAGATGTCTGCCTCTGGGACTGCTGAGCTTACTAATGTTGGTAGCACATTCTGTAAATGCGTCATGCTGTAGTGTGTCAGGATAGTTAGGTGTATGTTCGACTCCCAGCCCTGCCAAGTGTGTGTGTGTGTGTGTGTGTGTGTGTGTGTGTGTGTGTTTGCGCGCATGCTTCCGTCCGCCTGGGGACTCAGTCTTGCTTTTAGACACCGCACAACACAGCAGTTTGCTACCAACGTCTTTGCCTTTGCGGATAGTGACACGCACCTAGATGTCTGCCTCTGGGACTGCTGTGCTTAGTAATGTCAGTAGCGCATTCTGTAAATGCGTCATGCTGTAGTGTGTTATGGTAGTTAGGTGTATGTTTGACTCCCGGCCCTGCCAAGTGTGTGTGTATGTGTGTGTGTGTGTGTGTGTGTGTGTGTGTGTGTGTGTGTGTGTGTGTATGTGTTTGCGCGCATGCTCCCGTCCACCTGGGAACTCAGTCTTGCTTTTAGACGCCACACAACACAGCAGTTTGCTACCGACATCTTTGCCTTTGCAGATGGTGACATGCACCTAGATGTCTGCCTCTGGGACTGCTGTGCTTAGTAATGTTGGTAGCGCATTCTGTAAATGCGTCATGCTGTAGTGTGTTAGGGTAGTTAGGTGTATGTTCGACTCCCAGCCCTGCCAAGTGTGTGTGTGTGTGTGTGTGTGTGTGTGTGTGTGTGTGTTTTCAGCTGCAAGACAACAGTACATTGCTTTGACAGTATTCACTCTCCATAACATCCGTGCAGCGTCTTTGCCTTTGATGCTGCTGTCTGCAGGCTAGACGTGTGCCTGTGTGAATCATGTGATCCACTGATCACGGTAGCGCGTTTTGTAACTGCGTAATGCTGTCATGTGGTACAGTGCTTATGTTTATGTTCTGCTCCCAACCCTGCCACGTGTGTGTGTGTGTGTGTGTGTGTGTGTGTGTGTGTGTGTGTGTGTGTGTATATATATCTACATATATATATATATATATATATATATATATATATATATATATATATATATATATATATATATATATAAATATATATATATATATATATATATATATATATATATATATATATATATGTATGTATATAGCTATATATATATATATATATATATATATATATATATATATATATATATATATAATGTATATTGTATATAGATATATATGTTGGGATTATCACTCTTGACTCTGCTGCATTGGCTGTACGTGAGCACCTTGGATGCATGTACATTTGCTATGGCTCTGTGATAGTGCACATACTGTGTGCTGTAGTGATCATGGGTTATACATGTGTAGTGACCGGTTATTGTGTTGCTGGGTATTACACGGGCATTGGAAACAATGTTAGTGCAGCTCCTTTGACTAGTCATATGCAGATCTCGGCAACAGTCAGCAGTGGTTATTACACTGGAGTGTGAGTATGGCTTATATTCGTCTGTAGTAACTGTCAATTCTATCACCTCAGGTTAACATTACAGACGCACGTTTATCCAGTGGCTGTGGTACAGATCCCAGGACTGTATTTGTAGACATTGACAGGTGCAGGACTGGGTTGTGTTGGTTGCATGGAGGGGTGTCCTTGGCCAGTAATGGGGATCTCTACAGCCTGGCAGGTACGGTCTGTGACTGTCCCACAACCTCCTGTATATGGCTGACACATGCTCTACCTGTGTATATGCAGACACACACACTTACCACAAACAGCTACGGCTATCACGCACACACACCCATTGCACCACCATTGGGCCATGCAATAACTGTTGTCCCTCACACACACACACACACACACACACACACACACACACACACACACCTACGTGTACATTGGATGGCTCTATGACAGCTCTGGACATATTAACACCACACTCTGTGCATATGATGTCACCTGTGCCACCACCTGTGATGTGTAACATTGATGCAGGATCTGACTAACCTGGTGCTGCTGCACATGGTGGCTTTATTCCACTGTATTGATGTTAGCATGCTGTTAACACACAGTGTGTTACTTCCAGGTGTGCCTCAGCAGGCATGATGCATTGCAACTATGACCATCACTGTAGCATAGTTTACAGCACTGTTACTTCTGATGATGTAGTCTCCATCCATGTGCCATTTCACTGATGTGTGTAGTATTGGCAGCATGTGTGTCTGTGTGTGCAGTACGTGTGTGATGTGTGTAGTAGACATGTATACATGCTTACAAATGCATACACGATATTACATGGGCTTCACCATTCGTACACTAGCTTACTCGTTCTTCCACACGTACACATGGGCTAACACGCGCACACACATGCTTACTCGGGCTTACTGGCACACACGGGCACAGACACACTGTGGGCAGGTTTGCAGGTCACATTGGTGGTATCCATGGCGTATGCCACCAGTCTCCTGACATTCCCTAGGATAGCTCATGACACGCCTCTTCCACTGAGTACTGACAGCACATATGTGACACTGTTCCGGTGAAGTTACAGTGTTTTGTACATACACACTCATGTTGTCACCTGTCTTCTACTCTAATAGTCCCCTTAACCTACACTACACTGCAGATGCTTGGCCCATATGGCATGACATGTTGTGATTCACTTTCCTCAGCCTCACTTGCCTCACATTGCCTACAAATGCTTCGTTACATCTCTGACAGAGCGCTTCCACACATAAGTCCCAGTACGCAGTAGCCATGTTGTCTCCAGCTTGCCATTCATCTGCATGGCGTACTAACATCTAACTAAACCTACATTTTGTATGTATATAATCCATATGTCTTGTTTTGTAGCGCAGCGTGTTCTCATGGCGCTACGCTTCCACACCAGGGATCAGGGGAGGACAACAACTGGTTCATTGATATCCAATGGACAAAGCCGCCACTGGCCTTGGACTTGGACATCGGCATGCTTCTTCGACTGTATTCATACTGTATTTGCAGCTGTCATTGCTCCATTTAGCAATGTGCAAAACGTTAGTCGAATAACATCCGGGTACATTTCTGCACATAACTCTGCTCTTGCACGGACAGCTTACTGTTTCATGTATTGCGTAATTATGTAGGGTTACCACCTGTCCTACTTTGCGAGGGACAGTCCCTCTTTGGGCAGTTGTGTCCTGCAAAAAATGTGAAAAAATGGCAAATGTCCTGATATTTTAGGACAAAATTATTTTCTATATTTTATGTAATAGTTGCATAAAACAGTTATTCTGTATCTGAAACACCTAAATGTTATAAGAAACAGAATAAGGAACTAAATGCTACAAGAATAAACTTTTATTCAGGCAAAACACTGAAGTTCTGTCCTTTGTACTGGCCGTGGGTATGTTTTGCCCTGCAAAATCTGATGTCTGTAGCACAAATGTTCCACTTTGGGCATTTGGAAAGGTGGCAACCCTATAATTACATAATTTGCATAGCTTACACATACAAATGGGGTATGTTTCAAATCCCAACATTGTCCGTGCAATGTTCGTGTTACAGGCGGTCTTGCACGCCCCTGCAGGTGTTTGCTGAATAGCCTGGCAGTCATCTTTCCTTGCTGTACTCTCACTCAATCCATACATGCCAGAGGCTTCGTGTATCATGGCCTAGGCTTTGCTGTGTGCTATGTCTATTTATGGTGTATGCATGGCTGTGGTTATGTCCCACTGTCATCATTGATAAAGGTGCACCTTACAGGTACTTCCTGTAGACTGCTGTGCCATTTAACATGTCAGCACATACCTGCGGATGAACTTCCTACTGCAGCGCTTTTCATACCTTCTGAGTTATCTTGCAGTTGATAATGCTGTTTCCTCAGACATGTATCTGTTTCTGATCATACCTATCAATCTCCTAGTGCAAAACATCTGTACAAAGCCTAACATGATGGGGGGACAGATAGGGGAATATTCTACATATTGCTCTTACAAACGTAGATAGTTGACAGTATTATAGGTTTTGCATTAGTATGACCTTTCTGAGGGATTTGGGGTCTTAAACACATATGTTTATCATTATTTAATGACGTCAGTTCTCAGGTATTTGTCAGACAGGTACAGATTGTGAGAGGATCACACCACACACATGAGACATACATCTGCACATTCGTACAGTTGCAAGGTATGTTTCTGATACTGGACATCAATTTCCTTACGCCAATACACACAATACATGGTGCCATCACAGGCCAGTTACCATTACATTCCTATTGCAGGACACACCCACCCACTGGGTTATATTCCTCACACAGGCCAACAGGTGCTTATCCACACTAATTATTCCATCATGTACCTTATGTGTACGCCAGTATTCGCGCTTTCCATCAGTGGCAGAGCTCATGTACGAGTATGAGGGACTGGACACTCTATTGGTGACACTGCATGACACCCTGAGGGACACATGTCTTTTGAGTCTATTAACCTTCCACATTGACTTTCACAGGCCATACATTGTAATTCACATTTGTGGACAAACATGCTTATGACTTGTACATGTTTTGTCTTTTGTCCTGACGTCTTTCTTCTCACCTGTCCACCTAGTATCACTAGTTCTGTACATTTCATTAGGACGGGTTACCTTCATACCTCTCACCTGTACAGATTATGGGTATACGCCCTGGGGTTTGACCTATGATTCTGTTACATTTGTCATGATAATGTGCCTTTCTGGTAGATTGATGGCAAGCCATGACGGACTGTGCGGTTAGGTAATCATGACTGACATTTCTATTTCATGATTGCTAACTCTCATAACATTCGTATTCCTAACTATGCAATTATTCTATCAATGGTCTGACTTTGTCTGAGGTATATTTAATATAGTCCCTATTTGTCTGTCGTGTACTGTGCCTTAGTCCAGCTGTCTTATTCTGACATTCTGGCAGGTATGGTTACCATCTTGGTCGTACGCGTGTCCATCCATGATAATCGCCTACATGACACTGATATAGGTCCCTACGTCTTCCCCCAATGGTTTACACAATATCCAGTAGATGGGTTGCACCTTTTTGAAGAATGTAGGCGTGTGCTATGCCCACATAGGTATATTGATCACTCCCATGGGGTGTACCTAATAGATCTGTGCCAACCAACACCTTGGCCCAATTCTGCATACCCATGATTCCCATACCTGACACACCTCCACAGTACCCATTAGACATGTTTAATGTGAGTGATAATAAAGTGTGAGGACACTTCCAAGCACTCCCCACTCTGCGGATATTAGCTCGTACGTCAAACATTCAATCGACCCATGTGTTATTACCCTTGCACCTGCTACTGTTGCGTATACACCTATATCATAGTTGCAGGTGTGACTTCTTTTGCATCAATGACAGTTTGCACTTCGTACAGGATCAATTTTTGGGGTCCTGCAAAGGACACCCATATTCATGTTTAAAGTGTAGAGCTTGCAGGCCCTGTCACACTGGTACTTTCTGGGCAATGGTTTGGAAACCATTGGTGTATTCTCCTTTCATGCATGTCTGTCTGTCTATCCATAATAGCTATACCATGACCTATTTATGTACATGTGTTATATGTACAGGGACATATGTTTGTTGTGTATATATCTATTCATGTATCGTGTGTGTATAGATATATATATATATGTACATATATATATATATACATATGTCTGTACATTCCTCATCTCGTAATTTGCTTTGGATTATGTCTGTGGATATATGTGTATATATATCTCCATATCATACCTTTCAACTGTACAGATTTCCGCTGTATGTACAGCTGTTTGCCTCTTATCTTTGGTCCATTGTTCATAACCTTGTGTCTATCTGGCAAGTTAGTGGCATATCATTAAAGACTGACGTTGGTAAATAATGACAAACATTTCAGGTTACAACTTCATACCCTTCAGAGAATCCATGCTAGTGACACACCTGTTATTCTATCCACTTTCTATGTTTGTTAGGGCAATATCTGGGGATTGTCCCTATTTGTACCAGTTGTTGTTATGGCTTTGTCCAGTTTCGTACTTTATGGGTTTAACAGGTATGAGCCATGTACATAGAACGTGGGGAAAACACCATTCATTTTCTATTCTGTGAGCGGATTACACACGCGCAGGCGCACTTGCATTTCCTTATTGTGGGTTACATATGTTTCATAGATAATTGTGCTTCCGTGAACTTTCATAATTCTGACCGTAACAGTTACATATCTGTATTCCAGTTTACGGACTACTGCGAAACACACGTTCACCTTTACATATTTAAATGTGTGTACTGCACAAACGCTTTCATTACACTTTCAAGTTATATGTGCAGTGGTCGTAGGTCAACCGGGACTGTATTCACATTGGCCGGATACCGGAACCACTATTCTATTGGTGTTCTCCCGCATTGATATGCATACCCATAGTACTTAGCTACATCAACATATGCCTCACCGCATCACCTACGACACAGGCATCCATTCTCCTGCTGGGAAAAAGGCAGTACTACATATTACACATTCCCTATTGCCTACTGCTGTGGACTCTGGCTGCATTGTTAATCACTCCGAGGATATGCAGAACACCAAGGCATATAGTCCATCCACATACAGGTCTTTGATTGTCAGGGTGTTCATGTAGTGATCTGGGTTTCGGCTTGTCCACCTGGTGAACGGAACTTCCCTGGCTGAGGTGAAATGTCAGACGAAGCATATGGACAGGGATTATCTCCCTATTTTGAAGTTTTACCTGTGTTTATAGACACAGGTGTTTGGGCTCCTATCAGCAGCTTATTCTGTTGGCATTACATATTATGAGTGGGGTTGTTACAGTCCATACTCCACGGTGAGGGGTGTTCCCATTCACATTTGACTATTACCTGTATACAGTCATACGGGGATTATTATTTTTGGACATGAAGTGACTACAGGTATGCAGTTGTACATTACACAAGTGTCAAGGGCTGTTCCTGTAAATATGTACGGACCATACCTCTCAACCTCTTAGAGCACCGAACCTGCACAAAACCTACACGATGGGGGGACAATTAGAGACACATTTTAACAATTGCTCTTACAAGCTTAGAACATTGATAGAATGCTAGGTGTTGCATTAGCATGACTTTTCTGCAGGTTGTGAGTCTTATACTCAGGATATTTCTCATTATTTAGTGACATTAATCCTCAGCTATTTACCACACTGGTGCAGATTGTCGGAGGCACACTCCAACACTATGGGGCGAACCTGTGGTCATTCTTAGGGTTGCCACCTTTTCGACTGCTCAAAGTGGGACATGTTCTGTAGAGATGTCAGATTTTCCAGGACAAAACATACCTACAGCCGTGCATAGTACTGAACTTTAACCTTTTTTGTACATATAATAGCTTATTCTAGTAACATTTGAATTGCTTATGCTACTTCACATAACATATTGAGGATTCATATATAAAATAACCATTTTATGCGACTATTAAAGTAAATTAGGAAATAAACTCTCAGGACATTTGCTATGTCTTGATATTTTTCACAGGACACAACTGCCTACAGAAGGATTGTTACTTGCAAAGTGGGACAGGTGGTGACCCTAGTCATTCTGTGAATATCCGACAGTTGAGTGGTATGGCACGGACCTCTGTAATACATTGTTGTGTTCTGGCACAGTAGTAGCTCAGCATTAAAGGCTGCAGACGGAACGTGCTGACAGACAGTTGGGTTTCAGACTTCATACTCCAGACATTAATGCCAATGTGCAAACTGTTGTTCTATCAAATTCTATGTTTCTGAGAGATATGTTTACAGATTGTCCCTGATTTTGGACCTTTGTCTCACTTATATTCATGGCTCTGTCCAGATATCTTGCTCACACAGGTTGACAGGTATGGTCAGTCATGACTGCACACAGTCAGTGTCCCTCACACTTGATCAGGGTTGACCTGTTTAAGTAGTGTCTTCCTCGCCCTCATGCCGTTTTCCACTTTGCAAATGTGTGCATTATATTCTCCCTCCTATTCGTGTCTAGACACATGCGTCACGGGAAGGTATTTTATCCTGGGTGGTAGGTTATGCATGCCCACTTAGGGCTGGACAGTGTCATGGACCTCCACTGCACGTTCTGACTTGTGTCCAGATATCTACTGGATTGGACATCATGTCGTCATACCCATTCTACTATTTACACAAGTTGGTCATCTCGTGAGGGGATATCCCAAAAATTGATCAAAACCAAAACAAGTTAGATAACGAAGATTTTTGTGGCTGCAGCGTGCAGGAGGTTTTACCTGCAGGGGATACATGGTTTGCAATCCTGACACTGCCTAGGGTGACCATACCTACTACATATGCGTAGGGGTCACTGTGTGTAGCTGTTTCTGCAACGAACCAGTGGACCAAGTATGGCTGGATTTGGTGGACGTTCTGGTATGGTGGCAGGTTGTGTGTTGTGGTGGCTATTATGCATCCAGGTGTGTTGCGTTTGTTATGGCCAGTTCCATCAGGACCCATCTGTGGGTATGTCATGGTGCCGTATCTATACATTTGTCTCGCATATTTCCATATTCATATGTTTGTGGGATTGTGTTCTACACTATGGCCTGTCTGCTTGTCTTCCAGCTGTTTCTACATGAGGTTGTGTTTCTTTCCACTTCACCCACTGCCCCCTCATACACCTCCGGTTCACCTTTTCTGCATGACACAAGTATCGCCTTTGAGGAATTTACCATTAAACACACACCCCTCACACGAATTACTCACATCCCATAGAGCACTACTTTGGTTGTTGGCCCATGACACGGCCAGAGTTACACATTGACTACCCTACTTGTGTCGGTTACCTTTATGGTTGTGTGGACTACCCTGCCATGTTTTCTTTCCACATGCTATACCTCATGCACATAGGTACACGCCCTTATTTCACTTTCATTACTTGGTTGGTGTATCCGGGTACTACCCGTTCGACTGTGTCACATACACGTTCGGGTTATACAGCTGCCTTCTGGATTTTGCCAGCCTGTTCTACTCATTGGTAGGATGGCACCTTTTCCTATGTCCAAGCTATTCCTTACACATGTCCGACTGTTGTGGACATTGCCTCCCCAGAGTCAACGGTTGTGTTTCCACCTTTTCAATTGGCCACTGTGTAACATAGGGTTACCACCTGTCCCACTTTGCGAGGGGCAGTCCCTCTGTGGGCAGTTGTGTCCTGACATGTAATTATCAACATGTAAAATGTCCTGAGATTTTAGGACAAACATATTTCTTATATTTTATGTGATAGTTGCATTAAACAGTTAATTCTGTATCTGAAATACCTGACTGTTATGAGAAACAGAATAAGCAACTACAATGCTACAGGAATACGCTTTTCTGAAGGCAAAACAGTTATGTTCTGTCCTTTGTACTGGCCGTGGGTGTGTGTCGGCCTGTACAGTCTGATGTCTGTACCAAACATGTCCCACTTTGGCCATTTGTAAGGGTGGCAACCCTGCTGTGACAGTTGCGGTGAACACAGCATATTTTACAGGCCGACACATTCCCATGGTCAGTTCGGCAGATAGAACTTACAATTATTGCCTATATCTAAGCTTATTCTTGTAGCATTTCGGTATCTTATTCTGTTTGTTATGACATTTATGAATTATACGTCCAGTGAAATATATTTAATGCAACTATTGCATGACGACTATGGCGGAATTATGCCCTATATTCTCTGGACATTTGCCAGTTTTACATGTTTGTGTCAGGACACATCTGCCCACAGAGGGACTGCTGCTTGCAAAGTGGGACAGGTGGTAATCTTGGTCGATGGTATGGATCATACTGTTCCTTTCGGCCTACATGTGTCCGTGTTGTTATGGCTTGTTTATATGCTCCTTCTGTTTCGTTTACATGTGTATGCTATTTCCTATCACATTTGGTATGTGAAATACGGACATACCTTTTGTATGTGACTATTACATGGCTTGTGGGATATGATTCAGACATACAGTCAGTACCTATATCTACATTTCTCCTTGTGTATTTTGTTATGGACACATCTGCACAGCTATGTTCCCTCCCTCAAATTATGGGTCGGCTGGTGACCCTCTCCGTTGGACTGGATGTACCTACTGGCGGCACGCTAACATTTGATATGTCTCACTTCCACATGGTATAGGTGTCAACACTACGTTGGACTACAGGCACATGGTTTTCCTGTCATTTGTTCATGGGTAGGGACCCGTTATTCCTTACCGTGCATTTGTGTTTGAGTCTTCATTTTCTGTTCACAGGGACTCTGCTTTGCATACGTTTCAGTCTCCATGGACCCTGATAGGTATGATTACTATTGCTGGCAGAATATAATATTCAGCAGTTTAGGTTGCTCCTCGAAAGCCAACATTGACACGCCTGCCGCGCAACTCGACACGCCTTGCACTCAAGACGCGTTTCCTATGCACATGGCTGTGGCGGCTGTGCGTCTTCATTGATATGCATATGGCGCGACTACTCCACATCTACGCTGCACGGCCGGCGCAAGCCTTACGCCGGACTTGTGCTGAGCTTCATGAATCTGGGGGATTGACTTTAAGTATTAATTGTTTTGTTTGATTGTTTGTTTGTTTATTTTATGCACAGCTGTAAAGACCAGATGGCAGTTTTTTCCCCAAGATTATTCTTTGAATGATACTTAGATATAGTTCCTTTATTCCTTTACAGTAATCTGGCTTATCCAGACACTCCATATCTCATTTACACTTTCTTCTGCTCCCTCTGCATTGTCTTCACTATATTTCTTCATTGCTTTAGTGTGTTCTTTCTCTATTTCCAAACCTATATACTATAATCCAGATAAGATTGCTACTGTATTCTTTAAGGGTTATAGTATTTGTTTCTTCCTATAGTCTAACCCATAACAATATGTGATGATATACTTTCACTTCAAAAAGCTGATTGGAACAAGCTATCAAACAGAGACTGCAAGCAAAACAACCTTTTATTCTTAGCCATTTGCTTCACAATATCTACTGCCTCACTTTCTGAAAGTACTCTGCAAAAATACAACTATGGCAGGAATTCGTAAATATGTAGCAAAATTATCAGCTCCTTGTTCTTTTTTCACTTCTATACACATTGTACCACTGTGGATATTTTTGAGTCATAAAATAGCTGCAGGAGTCATCAAATTAAAAAAAGAGGCCTCCCATGCATTCCTAGCTGGAGCCTTCCAGATGTAATGAATAGGTATATAGATGTCAGAGGCACTCTGAATCTGACCAGTAAGTATTGAGATGTCAGGGGCACTCTGAATCTGACCAATAAGTATGTAGATGTCAAGTGCACTCTGAATCCCCCATGGCTACAGAAAACCACTAAGTCAGAAATGAAAAACATGGATAAAGCCTGGGAGCACTGGTGCAAAATGAAAACCCCCTCAACTAGACAGAAATTCCTAGAACTACGCAATAGAGTTAAAAAGCTACTAAAACAGGACAAATTCCAATACTACCAGTCTGCCCTAGACTCCTCCCAACTCAGCCCCAAACAACTCTGGTCCTCCATAAACTCCATCCTCCACCCAGGTAAAGTCAGTACCCCTCCTCCTAAAATCCCTCACTCCTTAGAAAATATTGCTACCTCATTCAACACACACTTCACACAAACCATACTATCACTAGCTAAACAACACAACCCCCTCCCCTCCAACCAACACCTTCAACTAGTAATCTCCCACTGCCTTCTTTTTTTCCTGTACCTACCTCCACTGATACCGGAACCACTATTCTATTGGTGTTCTCCCGCATTGATATGCATACCCATAGTACTTAGCTACATCAACATATGCCTCACCGCATCACCTACGACACAGGCATCCATTCTCCTGCTGGGAAAAAGGCAGTACTACATATTACACATTCCCTATTGCCTACTGCTGTGGACTCTGGCTGCATTGCTAATCACTCCGAGGATATGCAGAACACCAAGGCATATAGTCCATCCACATACAGGTCTTTGATTGTCAGGGTGTTCATGTAGTGATCTGGGTTTTGGCTTGTCCACCTGGTGAACAGAACTTCCCTGGCTGAGGTGAAATGTCAGACGAAGCATATGGACAGGGATTATCTCCCTATTTTGAAGTTTTACCTGTGTTTATAGACACAGGTGTTTGGGCACCTGTCAGCAGCTTATTCTGTTGGCATTACATATTATGAGTGGGGTTGTTACAGTCCATACTCCACGATGAGGGGTGTTCCCATTCACATCTGACTATTACCTGTATACAGTCATACGGGGATTATTATGTTTGGACATGAAGTGACTACAGGTATGCAGTTGTACATTACACAAGTGTGAAGGGCTGTTCTGTAAATATGCATGGACCATACCTCTCAACCTCTTAGAGCACCGAACTTGCGCAAAACCTACACGATGGGGGGAGAATTAGGGACACATTTTAACAATTGCTCTTACAAGCTTAGAACATTGATAGAATGCTAGGTGTTGCATTAGCATGACTTTTCTGCAGGATGTGGAGTCTTATACTCAGGATATTTCTCATTATTTAGTGACATCAATCCTCAGCTATTTACCACACTGGTGCAGATTGTCGGAGGCACACTCCAACACTATGGGGCGAACCTGTGGTCATTCTTAGGGTTGCCACCTTTTCGACTGCTCAAAGTGGGACATGTTCTGTAGAGATGTCAGATTTTCCAGGACAAAACATACCTACAGCCGTGCATAGTACTGAACTTTAACCTTTTTTGTACATATAATAGCTTATTCTAGTAACATTTGAATTGCTTATGCTACTTCACATAACATATTGAGGATTCATATATAAAATAACCATTTTATGCGACTATTAAAGTAAATTAGGAAATAAACTCTCAGGACATTTGCTATGTCTTGATATTTTTCACAGGACACAACTGCCTACAGAAGGATTGTTACTTGCAAAGTGGGACAGGTGGTGACCCTAGTCATTCTGTGAATATCCGGACAGCTGAGTGGTATGGCACGGACCTCTGTAATACATTGTTGTGTTCTGGCACAGTAGTAGCTCAGCATTAAAGGCTGCAGACGGAACGTGCTGACAGACAGTTGGGTTTCAGACTTCATACTCCAGACATTAATGCCAATGTGCAAACTGTTGTTCTATCAAATTCTATGTTTCTGAGAGATATGTTTACAGATTGTCCCTGATTTTGGACCTTTGTCTCACTTATATTCATGGCTCTGTCCAGATATCTTGCTCACACAGGTTGACAGGTATGGTCAGTCATGACTGCACACAGTCAGTGTCCCTCACACTTGATCAGGGTTGCCCTGTTTAAGTAGTGTCTTCCTCACCCTCATGCCGTTTTCCACTTTGCAAATGTGTGCATTATTCTCTCCCTCCTATTCGTGTCTGGACACATGCGTCACAGGAAGGTATTTTATCCTGGGTGGTAGGTTATGCATGCCCACTTAGGGCTGGACAGTGTCATGGACCTCCACTGCACATTCTGACTTGTGTCCAGATATCTACTAGATTGGACATCATGTCATCATACCCATTCTACTATTTACACAAGTTGGTCATCTCGTGAGGGATATCCCAAAAATTTATCAAAACCAAAACAAGTTAGATAACGAAGATTTTTGTGGCTGCACGAAAACGTGCAGGGGGTTTTACCTGCAGGGGATACATGGTTTGCAATCCTGACACTGCCTAGGGTGACAATACCTACTACATATGCGTAGGGGTCACTGTGTGTAGCTGTTTCTGCAACGAACCAGTGGACCAAGTATGGCTGGATTTGGTGGACGTTCTGGTATGGTGGCAGGTTGTGTGTTGTGGTGGCTATTATGCATCCAGGTGTGTTGCGTTTGTTATGGCCAGTTCCATCAGGACCCATCTGTGGGTATGTCATGGTGCCGTATCTATACATTTGTCTCGCATATTTCCATATTCATATGTTTGTGGGATTGTGTTCTACACTATGGCCTGTCTGCTTGTCTTCCAGCTGTTTCTACATGAGGTTGTGTTTCTTTCCACTTCACCCACTGCCCCCTCATACACCTCTGGTTCACCTTTTCTGCATACGACACAAGTATCGCCTTTGAGGAATTTACCATTAAACACACACCCCTCACACGCAAATTACTCACATCCCACAGAGCACTACTTTGGTTGTTAGCCTATGACACGGCCAGAGTTACACAATGACTACCCTACATGTGTCGGTTACCTTTATGGTTGTGTGGACTACCCTGCCATGTTTGTTTTCCACATGCTATACCTCACGCACATAGGTACACGCCCTTACTTCACTTTCATTACTTGGTTGGTGTATCCGGGTACTACCCGTTCGACTGTATCACATACACGTTCGGGTTATACAGCTGCCTTCTGGATTTTGCCAGCCTGTTCTACTCATTGGTAGGATGGCACCTTTTCCTATGTCCAAGCTATTCCTTATACATGTCCAACTGTTGTGGACATTGCCTCCCCACAGTCAACGGTTGTGTTTCCACCTTTTCAATTGGCCACTGTGTGACATAGGGTTACCACCTGTCCCACTTTGCGAGGGACAGTCCCTCTGTGGGCAGTTGTGTCCTGACATGTAATTATCAACATGTAAAATGTCCTGAGATTTTAGGACAAACATATTTCTTATATTTTATGCAATAGTTGCATTAAACAGTTAATTCTGTATCTGAAATACCTGACTGTTATGAGAAACAGAATAAGCAACTACAATGCTACAGGAATACGCTTTTCTGTAGGCAAAACAGTTATGTTCTGTCCTTTGTACTGGCCGTGGGTATGTGTCGGCCTGTACAGTCTGATGTCTGTACCAAACATGTCCCACTTTGGCCATTTGTAAGGGTGGCAACCCTGCTGTGACAGTTGCGGTGAACACAGCATATTTTACAGGCCGACACATACCCACGGTCAGTTCGGCAGATAGAACTTACAATTATTGCCTATATCTAAGCTTATTCTTGTAGCATTTCGGTATCTTATTCTGTTTGTTATGACATTTATGTATTATACGTCCAGTGAAATATGTTTAATGCAACTATTGCATGACGACTATGGAGGAATTATGCCCTATATTCTCTGGACATTTGCCAGTTTTACATGTTTGTGTCAGGACACATCTGCCCACAGAGGGACTGTCGCTTGCAAAGTGGGACAGGTGGTAATCTTGGTCGATGGTATGGATCATACTGTTCCTTTCGGCTTACATGTGTCCGTGTTGTTATGGCTTGTTTATATGCTCCTTCTGTTTCGTTTACATGTGTATGCTAATTCCTATCACATTTGGTATGTGAAATACGGACATACCTTTTGTATGTGACTATTACATGGCTTGTGGGATATGATTCAGACATACAGTCAGTACCTATATCTACATTTCTCCTTGTGTATTTTGTTATGGACACATCTGCACAGCTATGTTCCCTCCCTCAAATTATGGGTCGGCTGGTGACCCTCTCCGTTGGACTGGATGTACCTACTGGCGGCATGCTAACATCTGATATGTCTCACTTCCACATGGTATAGGTGTCAACACTACGTTGGACTACAGGCACATGGTTTTCCTGTCATTTGTTCATGGGTAGGGACCCGTTATTCCTTACCGTGCATTTGTGTTTGAGTCATATTCTGTTCGCAGGGACTCTGCTTTGCATACGTTTCAGTCTCCACAGACACTGATAGGTACGATTACTATTGCTGGCAGAATATAATATTCAGCAGTTTAGGTTGCTCCTCGAAAGCCGGCATTGACACGCCTGCCTGCGCAACTTCGATACGCCCCTTGCACTCGCGCACGTTTCTTATGCACATGGCTGTGGCGGCTGCGCGCCTTCATTAATATGCATATGGCGCGACTACTCTACATTTACGCTGCACGGCCGGTGCAAGTCTTATGCCGAACTTGCGCCGAGCTTCATGAATCTGGGGGATTGACTTTAAGTATTAATTGTTTTGTTTGATTGTTTGTTTGTTTATTTTATGCACAGCTGTAAAGACCAGATGGCAGTTTTTAACCCAAGATTATTCTTTGAATGATACTTAGATATAGTTCCTTTATTCCTTTACAGTAATCTGGCTTATGAAATTCCAGACACTCCATATCTCATTTACACTCTCTTCTTCTGCTCCCTCTGCATTGTCTTCACTATATTTCTTCATTGCTTTGTGTGTTCTTTCTCTATTTCCAAACCTATATACTATAATCCAGATAAGATTGCTACTGTATTCTTTAAGGGTTATAGTATTTGTTTCTTCCTATAGTCTAACCCATAACAATATGTGATGATATACTTTCACTTCAAAAAGCTGATTGGAACAAGCTATCAAACAGAGACTGCAAGCAAAACAACCTTTTATTCTTAGCCATTTGCTTCACAATATCTATTGCCTCACTTTCTGAAAGTACTCTGCAAAAATACAGCTATGGCAGGAATTTGTAAATATGTAGCAAAATTATCAGCTCCTTGTTCTTTTTTCACTTCTATACACATTGTACCACTGTGGATATTTTTGAATCATAAAATAGCTGCAGGAGTCATCAAATTAAAAAAAGAGGCCTCCCATGCATTCCTAGCTGGAGCCTTCCAGATGTAATGAATAGGTATATAGATGTCAGAGGTACTCTGAATCTGACCAGTAAGTATTGAGATGTCAGGGGCACTCTGATTCTGACCAATAAGTATGTAGATGTCAAGTGCACTCTGAATCCCCCATGGCTACAGAAAACCACTAAGTCAGAAATGAAAAACAGGGATAAAGCCTGGGAGCACTGGCGCAAAATGAAAACCCCCTCAACTAGACAGAAATTCCTAGAACTACGCAATAGAGTAAAAAAGCTACTAAAACAGGACAAATTCCAATACTACCAGTCTGCCCTAGACTCCTCCCAACTCAGCCCCAAACAACTCTGGTCCTCCATAAACCCCATCCTCCACCCAGGTAAAGTCAGTACCCCTCCTCCTAAAATCCCTCACTCAGAAAATATTGCTACCTCATTCAACACACACTTCACACAAACCATACTATCACTAGCTAAACAACACAACCCCCTCCCCTCCAACCCACACCTTCAACTAGTAATCTCCCCACTGCCTTCTCTTTTTTTCCTGTACCTACCTCCAACATAAAAAAAACTCTTAACTAAACTTAAGACCACCAAAATAGCAGCAGATAACCTCTCAAGTAAATACCTACAAATTGCAGCTGATGCTCTGGCCTACCCACTATCCATTTTGATTAACCGATCTCTGTCAGAAAGTTATGTTCCCACACTGTGGAAAGTATCACATATAATTCCCCTCCACAAAGGCAGACCTTCCACAGAACTAACCAATTACTGCCCCATAACTATTATCTCTCCACTCTCCAAAATACTAGAGAGATGTATACACTCTCTGGTCTCAGACTACCTCCTTACTAACAACCTCCTTTCCAATACTCAGCATGGTTTCCAACCAAATCATAGCACCACCACTGCCTTACTCTCCTTTACTAACACTATCCTTCAGCATAAAAACAATGGCTATATCTCTTCTGCTACTTTCCTAGACCTATTTAAAGCATTTGACATGGTCCCACACAAACAACTTATCTCTGTCCTCAATAATCTATCCTTCTCACAATCTGTCACCAACTGGTTTCAGAGTTACCTGTCTGATCGCCATCAATCCGTTGTATGGCAGAATGACATATCTCCCCAACTAGCTGTCTCCATAGGGGTTCCCCAAGGATCCATCCTTGGACCCCTACTCTTCTCTGTTTTCACCAATAATCTAGCCTCTGCCACCAAACATGACACACTCATACAATACGCAGATGACTCAACCATCATCTGCTCAGCCCAGTCCCTACCTAAACTGCAAAAAGTTACAGAGGAAGCCTTTTCCTCTGTTGAAACTTGGTTATCCGACGCCCAATTAATACTCAACCCAAACAAAACTAAACTACTCATCTTCCAACCCAACAAACATACTCAAAACAACTCTCACTTTAACATCACAGCAAAAGACAACGCCACTATATACCCAACTGAACACACCAAATTGCTAGGAGTGGAAATAGACAATAAACTAAAATTTGACATTCACATATCTATAACCATAAAAAAGTCCACAAAAAACTAGGAGCGTTATACAGAAATAAGCAACTTTTCACCAAAGCAGCAAAGATTTCAATAGCAAATTCCCACCTTATCTCCACCCTACTTTATGCCTGTCCAATATATACCAACCTAAGGCAATGCGATCTAAACAAGCTACAGACCTGTTGCAACAAAATCGCCAAATTTGCCACAGGGGCATCCTACCATAGTCACCACTGTCTCTCACTTGCTGAACTGGGCTGGCTTGAACTCCCTCACCTCCTTCAATGGTATCAACTCTCACTCGCCCACAAACTAGTAAACCATCCGCTAAATGTCCCATCCCTCCAGAATCTACTCCAACCCAATCGCACCACCAGACCTCTAAGATCCAGCAACAAAAAGCAATTGCAGATCACTAAAGCCAATAACTCTGCTGGTAAAGCACTATTCTCTTGTGCCATAGCCAAATTATGGAACTCCCTCCCACCCACAATTACCTCCATACCATCATGCACCCACTTCAAAACTTTACTAAAAGCGCACCTAAAAACATGCTGGCTATGCCCTTGCAACTCCCACTCTAATATCACCCACCCCATCCAACCACTACCTTTCTTTCCACTCCACTAACTACCTTGATTATAGCAAGCTCAGATGCTCATAAGCCTAGTACTTATTAAACAGCAGGAACTTCTTATTGTAACAATTGTTAATGTCTGTTATGTACTTCACAGATAGATTCTAGTTGTCTACTGATGTACTATGTTCTTCATCTGTAAATATGTTGTAAGTAATTGCTGTGTAAATTGTTAATCGCTATGTAATCCAATGTAACTACTGTCTGTTTGTTTTAACTGTGGAGCTTTTCTCCCCAGGCCTCCGTTGAAAATGGACCTACATCCAGTTGGACACTCCCAGTCAACAAATATAAATAAATAAATAAAAATCTGACCAATAGATATGTGGATGTCAGGGCATTCTGAATATGACCAATACATATTTAGATGTCAGGGCACTGAATCTGACCAATAAGTATTTAGATGTCAGGGGCACTCTGAATATGACCAATAGATAGTTGGATGTCAGGGGCACTCTAAGTCTGACCAGTAAGTACGTAGATATCACGTGCACTCTGAGTCTGACCAATAGACATGTGGATGCCAGGGGCATTCTGTATCTGACCAATACGTATGTAGATGTCAGAGATACTACAAATCTGAATAATAAGTAAGTCGATGATAGGGATACCATATCAGTCAAGGAGATATGTAAAGGTAATCTGAGAGTTGAGAAGATCACGAGACTGACCATCAGATTGCTACACTGATAGAAGTACTGCAGACATTGCACCAGAATAAGATGGTAAACTAAGACCTAAGTTTACAGTTAATCTATGTTCTCATCTTGCCTGCAGTCTAGAATCTCAGATGGTAACTAAAAGGATGAGACTCCAGGAAGAAACAATGGAAATTAAGTTTTTCAGCAATGATATTTGGGCTCAGTCTCAGTGACTTTTGCATTGTCAGTGGCTCATAAAGTTCCACATTGTCTCTGATACCTACAAGATCAGACAGCTATGGGTTCTATTCCAACATTTGCTGCTTAGATTCTCCTTCCAGTATGGACTCTACAGGGCAACATTAGGGGCTGCTGCACTTCTAAGGTGCCATCCTTCAGAGGAGACTTAAAACTTAGGTCCCATCTGAATGAATCAATGCTAGCTTAGGTGCATAGAAATGTTCCTGTGACAATTATCAGGCAGACCAGCAGGAAAATTTCTGTAGTGCCACGTGTCAGTTTCGTGCGTGTGTGTGTGTGTGTGTGTGTGTGTGTGTGTGTGTGTGTGTGTGTGTGTGTGTGTGTGTGTGTGTGTGTGTGCACACGCATGTGTGTGTGTGTAATTCACTCTGTCAAAACATATGCTGATCAGACTAGTGAATGACTGTGAAATGTGGTCTATCTTTCCACTCATCAAAATTTTAACCCGCCCATTATACTAATAACCTTCTAATCCTAACTCTAACTCTACCACTGTCCCTAACTTTAACTCTCCACCTTACCTTTCAAAAATCCTTTCCATTAAACTACCACTATTCAGACAAATTTGATCTGAATATGTGTGGTAGGCTTTTCATGTCCTGTTTGTTTCCTTTTGCAATTAGTTTTAGGTTAGTTTAGTTGTTTTGAGTTTTTCATTGTGCTGAATTTCAGAATGCTGGCATTAATAACTTCTGTTTCGATACCTATTCAGTCTGATAGCTCAATATATATGTATATATATATATATATATATATATATATATATATATATATATATATATATATATATATATATATATATATTCATATACACATAGAGAGATAGATTAGATAGATAGATAGATCGATAGATAGATAGATAGATAGATAGATAGATAGATAGATAGATAGATAGTTATCTTGGGTATTAGCTGAAAATAGGTCACAAGCTTAGTGGTACTAAAACAGTCAACAAAAGTAAATAAATAATAAACAAACAGTGAGGAACTAGATTGGAGCCCCTGCTCCATTGGGTGAAGGTGAGTCATTGGGTGTGGCTTGGGCACTTACTCCAGATATTGAATCTTGGATACCACTTGCAGGAAGTGTATGAAAAATGGCATGGTGGGAAGATGACATGGGGCAGAATATACTGGAAAGGTTTTATCTATCCCTTCTTACTAGGAAAACCTGGGGACTGTTGCAGCTGATGTTAATCTTACATCCATCACACTCATCTTGGGATCTATATTAGATACTCGAATGTTTGAAAGTTCAACTACCATATGGTCGACACCATATGATCAAACTTGCAAAAGTTTGAATATCTAATAAAAAAAATTACACAAAACTCCTACCTGAATTCCTTAAGCAGAGGGCAAGCCAATCATCGCCCCCCCACACACACTGCTCTTTAAATATATCAACTCGGAGATTGCACTACAGTGCAGAAAAGGGAAATCTTCCCATTCCGCTCCATATGGAGATCTCTGTTACAACGTTCAAACATTCAAAAATCCTATAATTTGGTGTCAACCATATGAGATTTGGAAATTTGAATGTTCGAACATTCAGTATAGACTCCTCATCTTGCTATCACTATGATTTCCTGAGAACACAATGTTTGGGAAACCGGTGGATGGATGGATGGTTAGATGACATGGAAATCATTACAAGCAGCCACAGTGAAAGAGATTTTTGTTTTAGAGCAGAAGATATACAAGGATCTAACTTCTTAGTTATTCCATACTTAAATGCTATTGAGCATTCTGCTATGCTGTAGACTACACTTGGGTCAAATACCTGCCACAGTGTCATGGTTAACATTATATAAGTGTGGACCCAGAAGTGACATGGTTATTTTCTTTTTCAAGGTTGAATGTCTTTTTGCTGGTAGTTTATATCACTTTATTTCAGTTAGCAAGAAGTCTCTCAGGCACTTTCTGAGTGTCCTCATATCATACTGATGTACTAAATACATCAGTAGTTTTTACAATAGCCAGGTCTCTGCATGGGTTTACAGCATTTACAATGTTTCATGGAAATTGTTTCTTGGTGAGCTGAAAATGAGTTGCATAAGCAGTTCTACTTAATAACTAAATATACCAGTGGGTCACACTTCTATGGTACATAGAGGAGGGGATATACAATATGAACTATTCCCAAGTTTATTATTACCCTCAACCTTATTCACTTTATCTACTTTTGCACTTAATCTTTGCAATCTGTAAGTAAACCATCAGGGACACCATCTCTAGATATTGCTTCAAACCTGGGCTACTTGTTCTCCCCTCGGAACACTGAGCTGCAAAGTGCAAGGACGTCATCATATGTAATTCTACTGTAGAAGTCCTTCTTCAACCCCAAATTTTTAATGTCTGCTTTTCAGATTTCAAACGCTTCTAGCCCAAACATAGGCTTAGACATGTGCATCACAAAATGTTCAGAGTCGAGCTGTTACACCTTATTATTACCCCATTACATACTTTCTTTATGTGTATCCCCCTAAAGTGCTGTCTAGCACTCATCTCCTTCTTATGAATAGCTCTTGGAAAAATTAAAGCTGTAACTGTAGCATTTGGAAATAGTATTCCATACATGGGCAAGCCAAGTTTGTTTGAAATTTTGGTTTCAGAGTTCTTTTTTTCATATAGTTAAGAGCCAAATAGTGTGCCATGCATAGACAAGCTGTGCGTGCAAAAACAAGTATGTTTGGAATTTTGGTTTCAGAGAACTTTTGCCATACAAATATATATATACCCAGATAAGCTATGCATCACACATCTGTGTATAATAACCCTTTGGATGGTTTTGTATAAAACAGTTTCAAAGAGCAGCATAATGTAAAACCACATTTCTCACAGATTCAGTTGCACTACAGTATATTTTCTTAATTTGCTGTTCAATATAAATAGCAACTATAGGATCTACATTTCAAAACCAATGAAAATAGTCTCTAGTTTGAGAGGTGCTATCAACAGTCCTTCTGTAGCAAAACAGCATACAAAACTCTGTGCTGCAGATTTCTACTTTATAGCTGTGGTTTGTTTTTAGTAACTTTTCAGTGTTTGAAACAATAAGTTTCACCGGGATTCATTAAGCCCTGCATGACGTGCAAGAATAGTGCAGGAGCTGCTGCACGCAATATGTCCGCCGAGCGATTCAGCAAAGGGCTCCCAGGACTCCTACACTATTTCTGCATGAACACCACCGCCTTATGCTAATTTCCTCATTTGCTGGTGAAAACCATGCAAATGAGGTGAATTAGTGATTCAGCAAGCAGGCAGGTGTTTGTGCAGGAATAGTGTAACCTGCAGAAATCTATTCAGTTACTAGCCGTATACATTTCTAAAATAAGAAAACAGAGGAATGACAGCCTCAAATAAAGCATGTATTCCATTTATTAGACATGCAAATGGCCAAATATATGGCCATTGTCATGAAAAATTGTTTACATTTTTTAAAATAAAACTTTTTTTTTTGCTGATCTCAGCCGTTTAAGCATAGGGCAGTGACATGCAAATGGGATCATGCCAAAAATAAAAAAAAAAGGGGGGGATAAATTTTGAGAGAAATCTACATTTTGCCATTTTAGTCAATGGCATGCAGAATGAAAACAATACCAGGGAATAGTGGTTGCTAAGGGCAAAGGCTCAGTGCAAGTGTCATAACTCAGGAGTAATACAGTGGTGTATGCAAATGAGGGGATTTATACTAAATCACTGATTTCTTCTAAGTGTCAGACTGCACCTAACCATGTAGGTATAGACAGGAGGAGCAGCTAACATGAAAAGGGTGTGTGTCATGCTTGCTGTAAGTACATTGGAGCTCAGTGGCCCGCGTTTGCCCTTACCTAAGCACAGCTACGGCAGTGAGTGTGTCTGAGGCTGTATTTTCTTACTCCATGAAATGCAGAGCATGTTCGTGTCCAAAGAGGGACAGTTCTGCTTAAACGTGTTTACTTGCTAAATGGGGTGTGTTTACATTTGAGCACTGGGAATGTGCAGTACGCATCAGGGCTTAAATGGGGAGGAAATGGGAAGCGGAAACTACAGAAGGAAGGCAATCAAGGAGAACTGTCATAGCTGGAAGGTGGAATGTATCAGAATCAGCCAATTACACAGGCAGCAGACCAGCACACTACTATAAACTATGCAAACACCTTTCAGTCTGTTTTTTCACACAATCTCTACACCACTGGTGTACACATTCGGGGAATTTTAAACTGACAAATCTAACAAAACATGTTAGGGGTTGCTGTTGCTCTGATCTATCATTATGTGCTAGAGACTGAGGGTGGTAAGGAGGAAAATGCTGACAACCAACTCAGACCTAGGAGGAGGAGAAGAGTGTTCAGACCCAGGGTAACCTACCAGGGGATACATGATCTGGAGATAGTATAGTGCTACACGATGGACAGGGACATATTTCAGCAACTTGTTGAGCTATGCCAGCCTCACCTCAGAGCCTGAACAAACAGAGGGGAGCCCATTCCAGTGGATACCAAGGTATGTGTAGCCTTAAGAATACTAGCTACAGGTACTTTCCAAACAAAACTGGGGATATTATGGGGGTCTCACAGGCATCTGCGTCCAGAATACTTCACTAGTTCCTGGATGCCATGCGACAACATGCTGCTGAGCACATTCACTTCCCTGGCACCTGTGAGGAGAGGACCAGCAATATGCATCTCTTTCACCATGTACCAGAATACCCGGAGGTACTGGGTGCTGTAGAATGCATGCACATCCACATCAAAGCACCACCCGCTGACCCTAAACTGCAAGGGATTCCACTCCATCAGCTGCCAGGTTGTGTGTGATGCCCAGGGCATTATCATGAATGTGTGTGCTAGCAGCCCTTGAAGATATTACGACTCCCACATCTGGCATTCATCACAGCTGTATTGAGCATTTGCCAGTGGGGACATGCCATATGGCCAGCTGGTGGGGGATGTTGGCTATGCACTGGAGCCGTGGATGATGACACCCATCAGAAATGCACACACACCCACACAAGAATGCCATAATGAGGCACACGCACAAACCAGGATCATTATAGGGTGTGTATTTGGAATGCTCAAATCACTGTTCTGCTGCCTTGACATATCCAGTGGAGCCTCGTAGTACTCTCCAGCCACATGTGCACACATGTTCATAGTATGTGCCATTCTACACAATATGATCTTGCGGAAACAGCTGCAGCAGGAACAAAATGGGGAAGGACCACACAGCCCCCCACCATTGCCAAGGTCTCCACAGGCACAGAGAGACTCAGAGGAGGAATATCCTGAGCCTGACCCTGTAGGCAGATAGATGCGTGACCAGTATGCCCTGACCTTGGCAAAGAGGCAATGCATAGCACATACACTGACACTGTAGGGCCCCAGGGACTTATCTGTCTCTCTCTCTCTCTCTCTGACTCGCACACACAGTAAAATGGATGCCAGACATCACACCACCTATACCTTACCATGTATAGGCAGTGTACTGCATGAATCCGACATAGTTAGCCCTCAAGCACCATCCTCACAACAGCCTCAGGCACAAGGTAAGCCAGTCTCCTTAAAAAAATAAATGATGGAGTAGAAATAGCAGCAGACAACTGACAGCTGTGTGGGACAGCAGGAAGTGTATCCCCTGTAATGGCCTACCCACATCATGCAGTACCACCCAAGTTGACAAATACCACTGCAGTATATGTGGTGAGCCAAATAACTGGGGGGGGTCCTAGGTACATGCATGGATGTCAAAGTGGGGGTCCCATACCCACCACCAGCCTCACCCAGCAGATCAGCTGTAGAATAACATGCAGAATTGTCTGACAAAGGCCCCCACATGGTGACATCCATGAAATCCCCACCTATAGACGTGTGCACAGTGATATCATAGCAGGTCTGGCAGTGGCAGTATGGCTTTGATAGGTACGACATCTGAAACTACAAATGTTTATGCCAGAACAATATGACCTGTGATTGATACTGTTATGTCTGTAGTCTCAAAGATAGGGCACACCACTATGCTAAATGGGACCAAAATGTTAAGCAAATATCAGCAGAGTCTCTGCAAATGTGTATTGTATACAGATGTGCCCCCCATAGTTCCATAGAAATGCAGTAACATGTCCCTAGCCTTAAGCAACATCCAGCCATCAACTAGAGTGATGCCTCAACACAAACAGAAAGCAAGTGTCAGTTCCACCCACAGTCAACTTACTGGTACCATCCCTTGGTTGCCTACTGCTGGCATCCTGGGAACACATGAGCATCAGAATGCACTGCCTTGCTACAGATGGCCTGCATCTGTCACACCTGGCCTACAGGCCTCTGACAAATGCCTATGCCTCACCCACAGTGCCCTGTTAGGGAGTGGCATGGGTTCCATAACACCAACATAACTCAGTCTACAAAATGCAAAGAAAGGCCATGCTGTTTACTGCTAGGAGAAAACCTGCCAGTGTCAGAGAGCCAGAAATCTGGACAAAGCCATGAATAATTTGGTGAAAAAGGTCCAGAGAGAAGACCACATTTTAAATACTGCTGTAATAATGTTATAAAGTTGATGGAATGATTGTAGCAGCATGGAATGTCTGATAGGTACAAAGTCTTAAACTGCAATGTCAACTGTCAGCAATATCTGACTTCAACCCTGAGTGACTTGCAAAACACTTGTCCTTGAAAACCACACTTGTTTGGGTAACCAACAAGATATATGAGTCATGGATGTGGACATTATGTGATACTCTGTACAGTCGACAGTCAGGGCTAGGAGTCTAAACATGGGAATGCACTCATTGCAGGCAGTCCTAGCCCTGAAAGATGGTGATATGTCTGCACCCACAGAACCCTGGTCCACAGCCATGGGGAGTAACACACCCTTCTCTGATCACTCATCCTATGCAACATCTTAACCCCAAAATGTGGCCAAGGAAAATGAGGTGGGTCATACATATATGTGAGACAAGCACACACCTCCAGGCTGGTCAAACATTCTGACACACGCAAGACCCTCCACATGCAGTCAACCTTTGAGCAGACCCCTATGCAAAGCACTGGTAGCTACAGGCAAACATATCTGACCTAGGACACCTCCCCATATCTTATCTGCTACAAATATATCTGGAGTCAGCTGTCACCCTGATCCTGTATAACTTATATTATCCAACTGTGGACTGGAAATCAGACCAGGCCAGTACAGAAATGCACAGAAATTCCACCATTGTAATATATCACCAAGTTTCTGGACTGTTTCCACAGCTTTAGCAGTCAATTGCTAGTAGGCACACCTCTCAACAGGCTGGATTGTGCAAGAATGCATAGCATTTGGCCCATAATTTTGGTGTGTGCATCATCCACCCTGTATTCATAGGTTCATAGGTTGGTACTAGGCTATTGGCCCTAGGGCCTATACAAGCCTAGCCATAACAATTCCCTGGTTATTTCTTCCCACACTATTTACTTCCCTGGACCCCAGTCTAGCAGGGCAACTGATGTGATCCCCGGGGTGAATTTCCTTTCTCCCATCCAATCATCAAGGTTCCTTTTGAAGAGGCCAAAGAGGCACTCTGCTTGACATGTACGAGCAGTCTATTCCAATGTCTGGGGAGTCTCTGGGTCAGGAACCTATCCCTCCAGCATGTTTTTTTTTTTTTATTGTGATGACAAGGTTTAGATCCCTGGAGTATGTGGCTCTGAGGGATTGGGATTTTTTTTAAGTGTAGCATGTCCAACAGCTCTGGGTTTGACATGGCCTTGTATGTTAAGCAAAGAGTGCCTCTGAGTAGACGATATGCAACAGAGTATAGCTGGAGCTTTTTAAGGCGGTCAACGTAGGGCATCTGCTTTAGGCCTGTGATTCTTTTAGTGAGGTATTTCTGTGTTTTTTCCAGTTGTTGCAGATGTCGTGAGAGATATATACCAAACGGGGCATTGTATTCTATAATGGGTCTAATAAGGGATGAGTACAGTGGGACAATGACCTCCTTTTTCTGGATGAAAAGCCCTTAGTGATGAGGTGTGACACATAGAAGGATTTTCTGACTGTTGTGGCAATGTGGTTATCGAAGGTGAGGCCACTGTCCACCTGTGTCCCTAAGTCTCTTATCACACCTTCAGTGTTTAGTGTACTGCCACCTATGTGATAATTCACGGCTACATGTTTTTTTTCCCAAAGGGGATAACTATACATTTCTTGGCATTGAGCTTGAGCCCATGGCTCTGGCACCAAGCATCTGTTTCTGTAAGGCTCTTTTGTAAAGTATCCCCATCATTTGGAGATTTAATAATGGCTCCCAGTTTGCAGTGTCAAGCAGCATATATGTCAGATGTCTGCTAAAACAAGCCCTGTAACCCTAGCAACTCTTACATTACTGAGAGAAATAGTCACAATCACCATACGGCCCATTGCCCCCCCCCATTTTGATAGGCTGTCTCCAGATACCCTGCACCAACAGGTCAAGAGATATAGCTGTAGCACAAAACAAACCAGACTGGAGTACAACAATTCCTGGAATGGGATCCCACATGTACTATAGAAGGTCACACTAGGCATGCTCATACACTTAGAGAAATGTCAAGAGGATGTAGGAATGAATAGGCCTTCCCCACCCAGTGCATTTCCCATTGCCCTACATTAGCAGACTTGAAGATGCCTGTCACCATAGAAGTACCTTTCATCAGACCTCAGCCTTATAAGCTCTGTGGCATGTGCGATAACTGTGTAACACTATAGTACAAATAACTAGTTAGGTAGGCGTTTTAATCTCAGTCATGGCAAATGTAATGTAAGTGTGTGTGTGTGTGTGTGTGTGTGTGTGTGTGTGTGTGTGTGTTTAGAAGTTAAAGCTTTTGGGTCCATTCCAACCCAGTATACTTCCCCTTTCCCACTTTAGTAGTCCTGCAGATATCACTTACCTTAGAAATCCCTTTTGTCAGGCCTCAGCACTTTGGCATGTGTGATAACTGTGTAACACTCTAGTACAAATAACTAGTTAGGTAGGAGTTCTAATCTCATTCCTAGCAAATGTTAAACTGTGTGTGTTTACAAGTTAAAGGTTTTGGGTCCATTCCAGCCCAGTATACTTCACCTTTCCCACTTTAGCAGTCCTGCAGGTATCACTCACCTTAAAAGTCCCCTTTGTCAGGCCTTAGCCCTATAAGTTCTGTGTTATGTGCGATAACTACAGAATACTATAGTACAAATAACTAGTTAGGTAAGAGTTCTAATCTCAGTCTTGGCAAAATGTGTGTGTGTGTTTATAAGTTAAAGCTTTTGGGTCCATTCAAACCCAGTGTACTTCCCCTTTCCCACTTTAGCAGTCCTGCAGATATCACTCACCTTAGAAGTCCCTTTTGTCAGATCACAGCCCCATAAATTACGTGGCGTGTTTGATAACTGTGTAACAGTGTGGTACAAATAACTAATTAGGTAGGGGTTCTACCCTTACATCTGGCAAGTGTGTGCATAGCTATGTCTGCTTTTAGGACAAAGTATTTTTATAACTTTAACACCCACTCCCCTACTTTATCAGTCCTGCTGATGTAATTTCCCTCATAGGTTCATAAGTGCGTAGTGGGCTAATGGCCCAGGAGCCTTTACAAGCCTAGCCCATAGAAGGACCCTGCCATTGTGGCACCCAATGTTACTTCCCAGTGCCTGCATCAAGTTGAGCCACTGCACTGATCCTGGGAGTGAGCTTTTACTCATCCACTCATCAAGATTTCCCTGAAACAAGGTCAGCTAGGTGCTCTAAATGACATGTATGGGAAGTGTATTCCAGGGCATGTGCAGTCTCTTGGTGAGACACCTGTCCCACCAGCATGTTGTGGCAATTGTGGTAATGAGGTAGAAGTCTCTGCAGTGTATGGTGTGGAGGGATTGGGATGTCTTTATATGTAGCATGTCTGAAACAGCTGGGTCAGACAGGGCTTTGTAAGTCAAGCACAGATAGCCTCTAACTAGGTGATATGACACAGAGAATAGCAGGAGTCTTCTGAGTCTGTCTGTGTTGGACATGTGTTTAATGCATATGAACCTCTTTGTGAGGTCCTTCTGTGGCCTCTCCAGCTGTTGCAGGTGTCTACTGAGGTACATGGCAAATGGGCCAGAATGCCTGATGAGTGGTCTAATGAAGGAACAGTAGACAGAGATCATTGCCTCTGTGTTCTTGGATGCAAAACCCTTGGTAATCCAATGTGCCACATAGAAGGACTTCCTGACCACAGTGCAATATGGTGGTTGAAGGATAAGCTGTTGTCAACCTGTGTCCCCAGATCTCTTATAATGCCTACAGTGTTCATTGGGTTTCCGTCGATGTGGTACTTACTGGTAATTGAGTGTTTTACCAAAGGGGATGATGATACATTTTGTGGTGTTAAGCTTCTGGCCATGGTTTCTACACCACACATTGGTCTTAGTGAGGCCTTTCTGTAGGATGTCTGCATCAAATATGGAGTTAATCGTAGATCCCAGCTCACAGTCCTCTGTGAACTTGGTCAGTCAGAGTTCCTCTGTGTTGGGCTGGACTCCTAAGAAGTAGATGCTGGACAGGACACTACCCAGTACTGATCCCTGTGGAACTCCACTTGTGACTGCTTGCCAGTCTGACGTGGCTTTTTCCACTGTCACACTGTGTGTTCCGTGAACCAATTTGCACCGACCCACTGATATAGGGGTTGATGCCTAGTTTGGTGGGTTTAGCAATAATTCCTGACTGAGGAATGGTATCAAAAGCCTTGGCCAGATCAAAGTAGGCTGTATGCAGTGCCTTACTGTCATATGGTTTTGCAGTGTATTGCAGGGCTGTCATAGTGGGTGTTGTGACGAGCTATGTGTTCTACATGGTGTGGTGCAGGTGTTGACCTTATCCTCTTGACTAGCTAGTGCAGTCTTCACTGGAGAGTGCATATTTCCACATTTGGTGAGATAGGGGTAACTCTCACAGGTCTGAGTGTTTGGAGTTTAGAAGAGAGGGTTGTCTGTGTACATGACTCAGTTGCAACAGTGCCTCAGAATGTACAAGTGCACCAGGTTAATGGTTGAAAGTGCAGTAAACTGCACTTCAATCATTTCAGGAGGGGTGGCCATAACTACTAAGTACTGGGGCTAATTCTATTTATTTATTTATTTTTTTATTGAACATTTGTTGACCGGGCTAGTCTAGCTGGATGTATGTCCATTTTCAGTAGAGGCCTGGGTAGAAAAGCTCCAATGATTATAAAAGTTTAAACATAGTCAGGCAATACAATACAACAATAGAAACATATAGAAAAAGAGCTAGTGAATATGCATAGTAATAAAATAAGGTTAGAACACAACTCAACAAATATAATGAACAGAATATGTTAACATTTTTTTTTTAGTTCTACAGTATGTGAGGGATAACATATTTCTATAAAGTTGATATATGAGGTAGACTTTACAAGGCTAAGATAGTAGAGATGGTAAGGATTAAGGAGGTAGTAATGGATAGAGAGGAAGTGGAAGGATTAAGCTGGGTAGGTGCAGGAGCAAAGCCAATGTTTGTTGAGATGAACTTTCAAACGTCTTTTAAAAAGAGGGAGGGATGATAGAGATGTGATATCAGAGGGTAGATTGTTCCACATTTTTCCAACGGAGTTGGAAAGAGACAGCCACCTGCAGAGTTAGAGGGTTTAGTTATATTAATCAGTAGTTTGTTGGAAGAGCGTAGATGTTTCAGGTTGTTATATGGTGAAATAAGGTTAGAGAGTATAGGAATTTTAGTTGGTTGGTATAAGATCTTGTGTGCTATTAATAATTGATGAAGACTGAGTAGGTTGGGAAATTCAAGCCAACCTAGATGTTTTAAGTTCAGACAATGATGAGTTCTAAATGGGGATCCTGTGGCAAATCTAGCAATGTTATGGTAAGATGTTGCAAGTTTCTTGAGGTTGTTTTTGGAGAGATTAGTGAAGATGGGGGAAGCATATAGGAGAGCAGAGATAAGGTGAGATCTGGCTAAGGTGGTCCTAGCTTCAGGTGTCAGGAAGGGTTTTATTCTGTAAAGGGATCCGATTTTTTTATTAACAGATTTGATAGTGTTGTTGATATGGGGGTCAAAGCTGAGATTATTGTCAATAGTTATTCCTAATAGTTTAGCTGTTGAGTCTGGAGAAATAAGTGTGTTGTCAGTGGAAGTAAGAGTTAAATTGAGTGGGGCAGTTTTGCGTGAAGGTGTGAACAGTAGCAGTTTGGATTTCTTGGCGTTAAGGAGTAGGCAGTGGTCACAGAACCACTGTTCAACAGTGGTAAAAGCTTTTTGGGTGAGTGACTGAAGTTCATTTAGTGAGTTGGCAGAATAGACTATGGTAGAATCATCTGCATATTGTATGCAGGTAGATTTTGGGATAGCAGATTGTAGGTCATTGATGAAGATAGAAAATAGAAGGGGGCCTAAGATGGAGCCTTGAGGTACACCCAAAGATATAGGAAGGAGATTAGATAATGTGTTTTTCCAGAGAACTGCTTGCTGGTGGTTTTCTAGGTAAGATGTGAACCAGGTTATGGATGGAAGATCAAGTGAGAGAGATTTTAGCATGTGTAGAAGAAGTTTATGATTAACCATGTCAAATGCTTTAGATAAGTCAATGAAGACTGCAGATGATAGGTAGTTATTGTTGCGGTTATAGTTGATTGTGTTGGTAAAGGAGAGTAGTGCAGTGGTAGTGCTGTGGAAGGGTCTGAAGCTGTGCTGACAGTTGGCAAGTAGGTTATGATGTAGAAGGTGGTTAAGAAGCTGCTTGTGGATACATTTTTCCATGATTTTAGCTATAGGTGATAGAAGAGCTATAGGATGAAAGTTAGAAAGGTCATTAGATTTACCTCCTTTGTGTAGAGGGATGATGTGAGATATCTTCCAGATAGAGGGGAAAATTCCTTCATTAATGGATAGATTTATCAGTATAGAGATGGGGTAGGAAATAGCCTTGGCTCCTATTTGTAGGAATTTAGCTGGGAGTTTGTCTGCAGAGGGGGTGGTTGGTCTTAGCTTTTTGAGCAGTGATAAGATGGAGGTTGATACAGGTTGAAAATGAAAGGATGGAGATACATTTATAGCAGGTAAGAGTAGCTTAGAGGTGTCAGGAGTTAGGTGACTAGCAAGGGTTTGGATATTATTAGTGAAGAATTAATTGAAGTCATTAGCTATTTGTGTGGGGTTGTCTGGGTTAGAGTCTTGAGGGTTGGGTGTGATATGTTGGCCTGGGGATAGGAGATTGTTCATACTGGCCCAGAACATTTTAGGTTCCTTTTTGGAGGTTTGTTGAAATTGGAGGTAGTAATTTTTTTTTAATCTGTCAGGATGGCTTTTTTTGTACTGTTTCTAAGTTGTCTGAAGTTTTGGTGGTCGGTTGGGTTCTTGGTGGAATGCCATTTTGCCCAAGATTTATTTCTTTGATTGATTTTCTGCCTAGTGTTGTAGGTTAGCCAGGGAGCAGGTTTAGCCTTGGTTCTAATAGTTTGTCTTGGGGCATGGTTATCTAGGATAGATAGGAAAGTGGAGTTGAAGTATGCTACTGCTTCATTAAGTGGGAGATATTTTAGAGGGGACCAGTTATTTTGAAATAGTTCAGCTAGAAAGTGATTGGAGTTGAAATGCTTTTTTGAGCGAAGTGTTCTGTATGTGGTAGGTAAGTTGAGGCTAGTTTTATGTCGGATGACATAAATAAGTGAATGGTCGCTTAGGTCTTCTGGAAGGATACCTGCTTTGTAGAATAGTTGAGGAGTATTAGTAAGAATCCAGTCTAAGGTGGTTTCATTGTTGTTGGTTTTATTGGTTCTGGTAGGACTATTTATTAGTTGGGTAAAGCCATGTAGGTTTATATGAGAGCTGGGGTTTGTACTATTGCATGAATACCAATCAATGTTAAAATCACCTAGGACTAGTGTTTCTTGTGGGAGATGGGTAGAAAGTGAACTGAGGATGCATTCAAGTGAGTTGATGCTATTTCCTGGGGGAAGATAAACACATATGATATTTATGGCTTTACTACTGTTGATGTGAAGTTTGGAGCATATAACTTCTGCCTGTTTATCAAGGCAAAGAGTATGATCTATAGTACAGATTCGGAATTGAGCCTTATAGAGAATTGCTACCCCTCCTCCCTTTTTTGCTGTGCGATCAAGTCTAAGGATGTTATACCCAGGTGGGGTAATTTCATTGTCTTTGATGGAGGGCTTTAGCCATGTTTCAGTTAGACATAGAATGTCAAATTGATGGTTTTCTAGAAGGAAGAAGGTTTTCTATGAGGAACAAGTACTGCTGATGGCTCCCAGGTGTGCTATTGTTATTGATACAATAACCTGTTGAAGTTCAAAGCTATTATGCTATTTGATGTGTAAGGCAGAAAGAACTAGCAAGATGTTTGAGCGAGGAATATATCCATTGGGTGGCCAAGTATTACAGTTGTAGGCCATCGTACTCCCAGCACACATCCTATGTTCCACTGTACGAGGGCCACTTTTTTACATCAACCGTAGAGGTATTTCTGCACACTCTGCAGACCTATAAGCCCTGTGCTGTGTGCAACAGCTATGTAACAGTATGGAATGAGCAGCTAGAGAGGCAGGGTTCTTAATCACAGTGCTGGCACACCTGTGTGTGTGTGTGTGTGTGTGTGTGTGTGTGTGTGTGTGTGTGTGTGTGTGTGTGTGTGTGTGTGTGTGTGTGTGTGTGTGCATTGGTGTGTATAGCAATGTTTGGGAGTGTGTACACTTTTGCATGACATTAGTATGAGACCTATCACAACCACTACACCACCCATTGCCATACCTTACAAGGGTAAGTGATGTTACTCACTATACATGTACTTTGGAAAATCAACACACTATGAGCTCTGTGCCACTTGTGATAACTGCATAATACTGTACTACCACTAACTAGATGAGTAGGGATTTCAAACCCAACACTGGCAATTGTGATTGTGTGTGTATGTGTGTGTGTGTGTGTGTGTGTGTGTGTGTGTGTGTGTGTGTGTGTGTGTGTATGTGAGAGAGCAGTATTCTCTGTGTGTTGGGTCAGCACAATACCCTTTTGGTGTGTGGGATTTACAAATCTGAGGTGTGTTCCATCCACTACACTTACCATTGTCGACTGTACAAGAGTTGCTAATGTCAGCCACCATACACTTACCTGTATACACCTTTCAGCCCTATAAGCTACATGGCACATGCAAAAGCTGTTATACACACCTGTTAATTGTGTACAGCTGTACCCTGGATATGACACAATCAATGTGTAACCACACTGCCATACTCCTTATAGATAATGTCTGCAGTGCCACATCCTGTTGACACACAGACACCTAGAAGACAAACAGAAAACATTATGGAGACCATATTCTATCAGTGTTAATAACAACAATAATGCATCATGACTGGACAGCTACACACTCTGACGTGTAACCATTAAACATGCTAACTGACAACACTTTACACAGCATTACATTGCTAAACTGTACTAAAATCACCCTTTGCATCAGACCCATATTAGCATGTCACTGTATCGATGATATGGATGACAGGGATGTGGTACAGGTATCATCATATGCACAGAGTGTGGTTTGGGTTTGCCAGAAGCCTAGGCTGGGCCATTTAGTTGACATCATGTGTATGTGTTTGGGGGTTGTTCATTAAATGGGCCATGCAGAGGTGGTGTATGTAAGTCTGGAGGTGACCTGGCTGTGATAGTGATGTGAGTGTGCATGTATGGATGTACACAGTCACGCCATGTGGCTACTCCACACAGGGGTGTGTTGGACAGCTGTGGACTGTACATGGCAGGGTGTGCAGTTCAGCATCTCTGGACATGAACATGGGAACCGGGCCTGTCAGGGGACCCACTGGCACAACCAGGCACAAGGCCAGATGCAGTACTACTCCCCGATGGTAACCACTGTCAGCTGGATCTGCATCCGCGTTGGGACCGGCCAGGACCATGTGACCATGGCCTGCTGCACTGTGGTGTGGACAGCGACCCCCCTGCAGTCATGCTGCTGGTACTGCCACTATGGGAGCTAGAAGCTGCATGGCCACGTGGAACCTTAGATGTTCATGCTGCTGTCCTACGTCCACGTGGCCGATGGACAACTCCCACCACATGCTCTATCATAAATACTCAACGTTCAAGGATTGACATTTCACAGCCAGGGATTCCCAGCATCTCACCCTACTGTCTATCCATGATCTCAGCATAATAATGGTGGGCATCAGCACAATCGTGGAGGTTGTCACGCATAGCAGGAGAAGTGGCATTCACAACCCTGAGAAGTTGTCTTGTGTTACGTTCACTATGTGCCTGTGCCTCCATGATGGTCTGAAACATGTGTCTGGTGAGACTTGCTGTGGCACTTGTGACAGGGGTATGATGGGCAGCAGTCCCCCTTTGAGCACCCTTGCCCATCCACCTGTGTGGGACCTCACCTGTTATCTGGCTATGGGTGGTGTCTACAGACACACTTGCCATAGTCCTCACACTTGCTTGTCCCATGCCACCACCCACCAAGTGTCCATCATCTATGGCCACTGGTGATGGTGTATGTGCAGGCATTGCGACTTTGTGCAGGATGGGGTGGACAACAGTGGGATACCAACCAATGGTACAGATTCAGCCCCTGGCAACCCCTCCTGTGTCTCACTCTGGCTATCATCATTGTCAGAGTCTGCGGAGACACTGACATCAGTTCCCAAGCGGGAGGGACCCCGACCCCCATTGCCACCTGTGAGGGGAAGACAATAAATGTAAATTAATACCTGTACATTATGGTTGGCTGCCACACACACAGACACATACACAGACACTTACAGGTGAGGTGGCACAAAGCTATTACACAGACCTCACATTGCCCCAAAGGTGACTTGTATGACACACAGCCCTCATCATCATGCATTGCAGCCATTCTCAATCCTTGTTACTAACAATATACATCTTTGGGATACATGAGTATTGTTAGTAGGTGACATCCATTCCCATAGCATACACTGCACCCATGTATACATTATTGCTGTTCAACTGTATAGCACAGTGGTGACTACTGTAGACCATACCTCACAACTGTACAAATCATTGAAGAATGTGTAGATGTCTAGCACATATGTTTGCTCTGTTCCTCACAACCCCTATGTTTTTGTCTGACACATAACTGGGATCATATAAGGACTGATGTCACTAATTGATGACATACATTTGATTTGCAGACCTCATCATCAGCAGTGAATGTATATTCAAACAAATCCTGTTATACCAACAACCTTCAAAGCTTAATGTGGATATAATAAGTGTGCACACCCCTGTTAACAAGGCAGGCTCTTGTATCATATAAAATGAGACCACAATACTGCATTCAAAAACGTTACCCACCTTAAATGTGACATATGACCTGTGCAATCCAGTTGAGAAACAAACAGATGTGTTAGCTGTGAAATATACTGAGTGAGATGTGTACGATACAGTGGTTACATAGGTGTGGACACCCTTAAACCAATGTTTTTTTTGAAACACCTGTTAAGTGAACTACAGCAGTCACTCTTCCTGGGCAGGAGAGTATCAACATGGTGCATCTTAACTTGGCATTATTTTGACAGTCTTCCCTGCAAAAGTCCCCCAACTTTATCAGCTAGCAAGGGCAGCTCATGTGCACAGATGTTGGCAGTCACACTGGGAGTTTACTATTGGTGTTAATTCTGGTCTTTGTCTTACCCAATGCATACCCTTAATTTTATTTAGCTGGAGCCATTCTTAATTAGCTTTGGATGTATGCTTCAGGTCATTGTCGTGTTGGAAGCTGAAACTGCTCTCCATCCTCAGCCTTCTTGCAGATGCTTGACGGGTTTGGCACACATGTGTGTTATTTGAACTGTTCATAATTCCCTCCACCATACCTACAAACCTAGTTCCAGCTAATGAACAGCAATGCCAAAGCAGGGCACTGCCATCATTGAGCTTCAACATGTGGATGGTGGTCTTTAGGTGAAGTGAAGTGTTGTTTGTGCACCATATGTAGCTTTAGGGATAGTGACTGTAAGTTTGAACCTTGGTCTCATTACACAATTACACATTTCAACACATGCCTTTGGGAGACCTGGTGTTATGTTTTGCTACTTGTACACAGCCCTGCATGGTGTTTGGTGTGGGTAAATGCTTCTACCTACTGACCCTACCCCATACGCCAGACTTATACAGAATCCAGGCGAGTGTTGCCACATGTACCTCACAACCAGTACTTGCCAGACAGTACTGCAAGTCCCTCAGTGTTACTGCATGTCTCCTGGCAGCCTCTCTGACCAGTTCTCTACATGTCCTTCCATCTGTTTTTGAAGGACATCTGGTTCTTTTAAACAGCACTGTTGTCCCATAATTAATCTACCTTTTGATGACTGTCTCCACTGTGTTCCATGGTATATGCAGTGCTGTGGTAATTTTGGTGTACCCTACTCCTGACTGATACCTTTGAAATGTGAGATCCCTATGATGCCTTGTAAGATCTGTGCAAGCAATGACTGCTTCTGATACAGGCAACTGAGCAAATGTCATGAATACACCGCTCCAATAGTGGACCGTTATTCGTTGTTACATTGAGTCCCTCTACTTGATGGCAGGTGTGTACCCAAGCAGAGTGAATGCTGTCAGTACATCACAAGCTGCTCCTACAATGTGTTATTTGGAGGGTGTGTACACATATACATCCAGCGTATTGTAAGGTTTGTATACCCCATATTTGGTGGCCTAATATATTGTTGGGTTTTACAAGTTAATTGTTCATTTTATGGTCACATTACAGGTTGGAAAAGCTGTGGAATGTAATATTGTGGTCTCTCATTGTATATATTAGAAACACTTTGGACCCTGACAGGGGTATGTACACTGTGGTATCCACTGTATAGGATTAATGTTTCATACATGTCCCTACCATAGACCATTTGTCCCCCCAGTTTGTTGGTTTCTGTCCAGACCTCTTGCACTGACAGGTTGTGAGGTATGCTGCAGGAATGTTACATTACCCTTCAGATTGGCCCCCATGGTGACCACTGTGATGCACTACAGTTAACACCACAAGTAAATATGGATGTCAAGCAGTATGGCTATGCGTGCATTGGCAAAGCACAACAAAACAATTACATACTCACCAGCTACAGGCTGCTGCCCACTTGTAGACCAGAGGGAGCTAAATAGGTGTGGGAAAGAGGTACTGTTATTGACTCACATGTGGCCTTGGTACAGGGGGGAAGTAGCATTTCTGCACATTAACAGTACAACTCCAAATACTATGACATATGCTACCCAGCACCATAGATGTTCACTTATGTGCATTACCAAACCCCATCCACAACTACTATCTTATCTGACATATGCATGCAGATACTCTACAGATACAAGTATGTATGCTAAAGTACTCTACTAATGTGCACTAGGGCTTTACCTGCATGTTCTTCATCCATTGTGTGGGGGGCACCCACATCCACAATGCTGGATTCAGCAAGATGTTGTGTGCCTGGGGTGGGTGCACCAGGGTTGGTGAGGAGCTGTTTGGTGGGTGTCAGTGAGGCCTGCGTGACTGGTCATCCACCTGTGGGTGTTGGTTCTCTGGCTATGGCAACAGCCCTTCACGGGCATTATGTATGAAGTCAGTAGCATGATTCTGTACCTGCTCATAAGTTCCTGTGTGCAGGCCAGCATCATTTACCCTGCGGACTAGGTCATTCCACAGGGCGGTCCGCTCCACTCCCGCAGATGTTCCTGAGTATGGCTGAACATGACTTCATCATGGTTGATAATGGTGTCAATTATTTCAGATGTTTCTGCTGCGCTGTAGGGTGGATTTTGGGAGTGCTGCATCCCACCTGGAAGACATAAACAGTGAAACACATCATAGCACCTCATACAGTTGTCAACAGTATGGACAGAAATTGCACATCAGCAGTGGATATATGTTGCCAGCATTCACAACTACACCATACCCCTGTAATCTATCAGCACAATATTAGCTTGCATTGCACTCCTGGACCCTATGTGTCATATTCCCCCCCAATGATGGACAGTTAATTGCATAAACCTCTATTCCCCATTCATTTCTATGTAGAGGGATGGCAATGGCCATCTTCCATGTGGATGAGGTGTGGATGTTACCGAAGTTGTATCTGACTACAGTGTATGATGGAACTGTGAGCACATGCCCGAGTTCATGTAGGATGCAGACAGGGATGTTATCAGGCCCCATGGAGGCTTGCTGTTGTTGCCTTTCAATAGGCAATATGTACCTGCTTACCACTGATAAGGGGAGGGATGCAGTTGATGTGCATATCTCCCTATAGGGATAGGAGGACAGGGGGGTGATGTTCACACCTAACCTATCTGATGCAGGTTGCCTATAGCCATGACATGTGTGTATGAGGTATGATTTAACACCAGTACAGGGTGAATTGTGTTGTTGCCTCTGAGACTGACAACATATGTGAAGACACCCTTGTGACTGGCATTGGCAGTGTGGATATGTGTGATTTGTATTCATAGTTAGCCATACAGCCAGTCACCTGTGACCTTATGTGCTTGTTCAGGTAGAGGTGGACATGCTTCCAAGTTGTTGTCTGCACCTATGTGGCCCTGTACAGCAATATAGCAACCTATTATGTGGTTTGTGTATTGCTGCTGTCCACCAAAGGGGATCACTCTACCTTGGTGGAGGCAGGTTTTACAGGTCAGGCATTGCTGAGTCCATATGTTGTTGTCTTTTGGCTTTTCCTGGTTAGGGGTCGCCACAGCAGAACTCCAGTCTGCTAATGATTGGCAGTAGATTTTCACAAACGCCGAGGTGCCAGCTCGACGTCCAACCTTCAATGAAGGCACGCCCTTTTATGCATGTCTTTCAAACGCCCACCCAACCTCGGGGAGGACATGCAGACTCCACTCAGAAGACACTCACTGCACTTCAGCTGAGAATTGAATGGGAGAACCTGTTGCTGTGAGACAACAACACTACTGCTGCACCACCACGGAAGTACATTGCTGAGTCCATATAGTGGATATATAAATGTACACACCCCTGTTACAATGCCTGGTCTTTGAGCTATTGTAACTTGACACCACAATAACTCATTTCAAAACAATTCCCACCTTTAATGTGACCTATAGTATGTACAATTCCATTGAAAACATAACAATCTGTTGTGGGAAAACATATGCAAATTGAAATCAGTACACTAAGCTGGTTGCATGAGTGTGCACACCCATAAACAGATACTTTGTGGAAGCACCTGTTGAGATAATGACAGCATTCACGTGTCTTAGGTCAGAGTCTACCATCATGGCACATCTTTACTTGATAATAGTTGCCCAGTCTTCCTTGCAACAGCACTACAAATATGTCCATTTGTGAGGGCATCTCTTGTACACAGCCCTATTCAGGGAAACCCACAGATTTTCTATTGGATGTAGGTCTGGCCAATGGCTGGCACATTTCCAAACTGTAATTTTTATTTGGTGAAGCCATTCCTTTGTCAATTTGGATGTATGCTTGGGGTCATTGTCATGTTGACAGATAAGATCTCTCTTCATCTTCAGCTATCTAGCAGATGGCTGAAGGTTTGGCGACAAAAATGGTTGGTATTTGGAACTGTTCATAATTCCATCCATCTTGAGTAGAAGCCCAGTTCCAGCTTTTGAAAAACAACCCCACAGCATGATACTGCTATCACCATGCTTCACTAGGGGGATGGTGTTTTTGGTGATGCAAATTGTTGTTTTGGGCCAAACATACTTCTTGGAATTGTGGCCAAAGGTTCAACTTTGGTGTCATCAGACCATGACGCATTGTCCAGCATGGATTTGGAGATTTGATGTACTGTTTGGCAATGTTTGTCCAGCCCTGGACGTTTTTCTTTGTAAGAAAAGGCTTCCATCTAGCAACCCTATCCCATAGGGCAGACGTATGGAGAATAGTACACTCTCAGTACTTGGCAGGCAATCCTGAAGCTCATTCAGTGTTGCTGCAGGTCCCCTGGCAGCCTCCATGGCCAGTTGTCATCTTGTCATGTCATTCATTTGGGATAGATGTCCAGGTTTTTTTCAGTGTCACTGTTGTTCCATATCTTCTCTACTGTCTGATGACTATCTGCACTGTATCCCATGGTATATCCAATATTGTGGACACTTTTTCTACTCTGACTGATACATTTCCACAATGAGATCCCTTCAGTGCTTTGTAAGCTCTCTGCCAAACATGTGTATTGCTGTAGTAGGTAACTGGGTAAATTTCAAATATATCCTACTAGGACAATTGAACATTATTTGGGGTTAATCAGAGTCTTGTTAATTGATGGCATGTGTGTAAACAAAAAGAGAATGCTGTGATTACTGCAAGAGGTGTATCAACCAAGTAGTGGTTTATGTCTGTGCACATGCATTCAACGAGTTTATAGTACATTTTTATGTTATATATTTTCTCCCCTAACAGATTTGTTTGTTTGTCAATAGAATTGTACAGGTTATGGGTCACATTCAAGGTGGGAAACATTTTGAAAAGGGTTTCTGTGGTCTCATTTTTGTATGGTAGGCATGGGCAGAGGGCCATAACACAGTTGCACACTTCTCCGATTACAACCTGATAACCTTGTCTATTCTACTACCCATAACATTATCATGGCAATGCAACAACCAGTACCTGTAAACATTTATGTCTGTTGTATGCACTGAAACTGATATTACACACAAGTAGAACATGCACAACTTATTTACATACATAGATAAGTAAGTTAATTGCCCAGTAGGCTTTTCTGTCACAGTGCTAACCTGAAAGATGTCCCACATTCATATCTAGGTTATTATGTTGCAGTGTCATTGTTAAACTTGACAATGGTTTGCGTAACACAGTACAGTTGAATGGTATGAACTCACTATATCACATGCATTTCTATGTGTAAGTGACTACAGATATCAGGCACATGTGCTTATAACACTGTACAGTTGAATGGTATGAACTCGCTATATCACATGCATTTCAACACACACTTCTGAAACAGTACTTTACTATGCACATGCTCTGTATAGGTCTATTATATTTACAAGACAAAATGTGTATCATAGTTATATTCACAGATAACATATGGATATGTACAATATCGCAGTAGTTGGCTTAGCAGAGGCACAGTCAGTGGTATTTGACAGACACTGCAGTAGTTGGCAAATGTCAGCTGTCCTTTCCTGGGTTGAGCCAGGGGCCTAACCTGTGATCTATATCATGGCAGACAGAGCCAAATGCTATGGCCATCAGTGCTGTTCAGCAGTACATCAGTACAGCACGTATTGTTGAGACATATTCTTTAAAACTCCTATTTTCCATTATTACATACCACATACTGCATTCAGTTACATGCTTACTTGTTTCACATACCTTTATTAAGTGGATTTGGCCAAATACTTCTGTAATCAGTCCTTCTGTTTTTAATTGTATCACTGTCTATGACAGAGGTGGTGTGAATAGATGGCAGCTTGACTTTTGTAGGTAATGCACATGACCATGTGATGGGCTGTGTACCAATTGGTGTTACCCAGTTGTTATTTGCATGCAGAGCAGCTGTGTAGTTATTCCAATAGCCAATATCATGGCAACACACTCCTATAACTGAGTACTCCATGTGGGCATTGGCCCTTTCCCTTACATGTAAGGAAGACATCCTGGAGGTGTGTGAGCTAATACCTCTTACAACAATACTTGTGGAGACAAGCCAACTAAATGGTGGAGAAGGTTCAGGACTTAGGGACAAAATGTGAGTATTGCTATTATATGGGTTGAATACTGCTAGTTTAACAGGGTTTGTCTGAACATGCTACTTCTGCATGGGATTCAGTGTGACAAAGTTGTGTGTCTGTATAGCTCTCGACTGTAGGGCTATCCACATAATGGCCAGAGGTTTGCCTGTTGTGTTTGTTTTGTTCCCAGACAGATGATGTCTTTGGCAAATCAGTAGCATACTCTGGTTATTGCAATCAGTAAATGCTAACATCCATTTGTGTTTCTGCCTTTATATCCATCAGAAAAGATATGTTACAACAAACCCTGTAACAGCAACTTTTATAGTGCATAACAGCAATATTAAGTATGGCCATGTTTTTGGGCTTATGTTTCCCAATTATATCAGGCTTTGTCCAGATGTCATGCAGTAAGAGGTTGATAGGGATGGCCTATCATTATTTAGCACTGTCATTCCTACTGAGGGCAAAGGCTGGACAACATGTGGAACTCTGTACATTCAAGAGGTCAATAAATAGAGAATGCTCTTAGATGCTCTTGTAACATATTTTATGTGGGGAGAGTAAAATGTGTTTTAAAACTAGGTTGTTAGAACATGTGAGAGATATTACTGATAAGAAAGAAGACAGTTCTGTACCTGTACATTTTTATAAATATCACCATGGGGACAGTAGTGGGTTACAAGGTACTGTTTCTGAAAATGTCTGTTTCTCAGTTTGATCAAACGGTCATAAAAGAACAATTGTTATGTACAGAATCAATTTATATCTATAAATGTGATACTTTATCCCCTAGGGGTTAAATGAGGAGTGTAATTGGAGGCTGTGTATTTAAATATGTAATTTAAGTGTTTTGCTTCTTGTATGTAAGGCAAGTATTTCTTTCTTGTAATGTTTTGGCCAAGACATCAGAGTATAATAAACTTGTGCGAATTACTGGCTTGTTGTTTTTTTCTTTACTATCTTCAGTCATGTTAGTTTATTTGCTAAGAGGTCATTGTATGTCTGTAGCTCTGGCTATTGTGTATGGCCTGTCATTTTTTGTAGCAACATACTGTTTATGTATTATTTGGACCAGGGGGAGGCAGATCTCAGTGGCATGGGTCCCTTTTGTGTCCAACTGTAAAATGCTGAAAATGCTGCCCCAGTTATGGGTGGTCTATCAGCAGCATATGTTTGTATGGGCATTTTGAGACATGTATGTGTATATATATATATATATATATATATATATATATATATATATATATATATATATATATATATATATATATATATATATATATATATATATATATATATACATATACACATATATATATATATATATATATATATATATATATATATATATATATATATATATATATATACACACACATACACCTCAGTATTTATTGGTAATATATCTACATATTGTTATACATATATATGTATCACCATACATATCTATCTATCTATCTATCTATCTATCTATCTATCTATCTATCTATCTCTATATGTATATGTTTTTTTTCATACATATATTTGTAGATACCAATCACTCCTGATTGCACAGTGTCTCTTCCCTGTTATAAAGTGGCTGTAATGCATGGTATGTTTGCAAAACAAAAAAACAAAAAAATCTTGCTTTTTCCCACATTCTGAAATTTTAAAAAAAGTTCAGTTACAGATTTGCTGTTCTGAACTGTTTGTAAGTTTCTTGGAGGCCATTGCTTGCTTGGGCTAAAGGGAAGTCTCTGTGTTCATCAGTGGCAGTGGTAAACACTGAACAGCCTGCCTGCCCCTGTGGGAGTGGTTACTGCCTAGAAACTGTAGTTTTATTGGCCATTTTGGGTCAATTCAAAATTCTTTGATCCCCCTCTCTTAAAACCCGATTGCCTTGTGGTTTTGGTGTCTTTTCAGACTTGTTGGCTGTTGATGAAGCACCCACCAAGATGAGAAAACACTGAGAGAAGAAAGGAGCCACTTTTGAGATTTTAAGTATTTTTCTTCAGATTATTTGCTTAGATTTCTGCATTGCTGCTTACTTTTTGGCATTTTCCAGCTTGTTAAACTTGATATCTGTATTAGGAACTGTATTTAGAACACATCTAGAGCCTGTTTACTGCATTTCCTGTGTTGCACTTATTTTAAAATTGTTTTTTTCTTAAAACTTGCATTTTACCTGTCTCTGGCATAGCACTCAAATGTGGGGTCATTTATTGCACTGTTCTAACTTGTTGCTACTTGTGTATCTCTTTAAATAAAAAAAAATAAATAAATAAATAAATAAAATAATCTTGTTTTTTTTCCCACTTTCTGAAATTTAAAAAAAGTTCAATTACAGATTTGCTGTTCTGAACTGTTTGTAAGTTTCTTGGAGGCCATTGCTTGCTTGGGCTAAAGGGAAGTCTCTGTGTTCATCAGTGGCAGTGGTAAACACTGAACAGCCTGCCTGCCCCTGTGGGAGTGGTTACTGCCTAGAAACTGTAGTTTTATTGGCCATTTTGGGTCAATTCCGAACTCCTTGATCCCCCTCTCTTAAAACCCTCTTTTGCGCATTTTGGCAGATAGCGCAGCATCGGGCAGTGCTGCTTTATCAGGTTTAAACTATTCCCAGCTCCACAAAGTCTGCTCTTCACTTTTTCCCTTAGAACTGTTCCAAATCTCAAAGTAAGCACTCTATTTTCCTTCTAAAACCCAGCAGTAGTTAGGATAAGTGTCTTATAAGTGAGCACTAATAAACTAAAGCACTACACCCTCTTATACTCCCTTTAAGTACTTGGCTCCCTATTGGTCATTTTTGATCAAGTCAAAAAGTAATTCCTTATACTATTCTGACATGTCCAAAAGTCAGTTTCAGGTTTACTCTCCAGTCCAGCTGGTGAATATGGGAATCTTGAGGCAATGTTACAACTGCCTTATGTACACAGACCACCCTCTCCTCTTCCCAGCAAGCTCAAATATATGTGAGAGATGCAACTATATAGCCAAACTGGAGGCTGAGCTCTCTCAACATAGTACTGGCATGGTCAGTCTGGAGGAGAAGGTAATCACACACACCACAAATCCAGTCTCACACAGACCTATCGCAACAGCAAACCAAGCACATAAACACACAAAAACATACTTGGAGGCTCTAAATAAAAATCTGCCCAAGCAACAGAGACCTCCAAAGCAGACATCCAAGCAACTGCTACCCCACAACAATACCCACGTATCACATAGTTCACAAAGTCAGTGTGCCACACAGTCACAGCCCTTAAGGCTAAACAACACACCTAATACACTTGTAACAGGTGACTCTATTGTCAGGCACACTGATGTCCCTCTCACCAGGCTGAACAAGGAGAAGGTCACTGTAAGCTGCCTGTCAGGTGCCAGGATCCACCGCATAACACAAGCACTCAGGTCACTCCAAAGCAAGTACAAATATGACTCCGTCATTGTCCATGCTGGTGTGAATGACTTGAGACATACCTCCCTGGATTACATGAAAAGAGACATGGAGGAGCTGTCTGATCATGTGGCCCAGGCCGGTATGACCCTGACCTTGAGTAGCATCTTACCCTCACCAAGAATGATACCACAGTATAAAGACAAAATGATCAATTTCAACAATTGGCTAAAGTATTGGTGTCACTCAAAGGGGATACAGTGTCTGTCAGCCTGGGATGACATGCTTGACAAGCCACATTGCTTCACTAGGGACAGCTTGCACCTGTCACCCCTGGGCTTTTGAATACTGGCCAAGGCTCTTGCCACCCTCATAGTGCCTTTTTTAAGCAAGGCTCAAAAGACAAACCCACCTCCTTAGACAACACAAGGAAAAAGAAACTAAGGGTAATGCTGCTCAATGCCAGAAGTCTAAACCTCAAGATGCATGCACTCAAGGCTCTCCTCAGTATGGAGAATATCAATATCTGTGCAGTAACATAAACCTGGTTCAAGGCTCCTGAGAGCACCCCAGCACTACCAAGCTATACCTCATACCATGCTTTTCAGCCCCAAAACTTGGACCGAACCACAAGAGGAGGGGGAGTATCCATATTCATGAAAGATACCCATACCTCCAGGCTAGTGGCACTGCATGAAGCATCTGAGACCATCCATGTGCAACTAACAGTAGGCAAAACTGCCTTCCAGTTTGTAGCCTGCTACAGGCCACACTAACAAACTCAGGAACCCTACTCGGCTTTCTGAAGACACTGGAGAATATGAAGGTCTCTCCAAACACCATTATATTGGGTGACTTTAACTACCCAAACATAGACTGGGAGCACTACTCAAGCCCCAACACCCTAGCCCAATGGTTCCTAGAATTTATAAACTCAAATGCTATGGAACAACTGGTCACCACTCCCAAAAGAGGGGAAAACATATTGGACCTGATCATTACCAACATGGGGACTCTATGTTCCATACCAGAGGTATACCCCTCATTGGTAAGATCTGACCATAAATTAATCACTATGGACATCCATATCCTGTCCCCACCCCCAGCAAAGGAAACCACTGTCAAAAACTTCTCCAAAGCAAACTTCCCACTTCTCAAAACTGAGGTGGAATCCTTTAAAGCCCCAGGGCCAGTGGAAAATATGGCCCAAACTGCAGAATCCTTTACAAACGCATTCTATGGATACCTACAGGAATGCATGGATCGTGCTATCCCAAATAAAACCAAGACACACTCCTCCAAGGCAGGAGACCTGTCTGGTGGACCCCAGCAATAAATAAGCTGTACAACATAAGGAGGAAGATACTACATGATAGAGCAAAATCCCTGAAAGGTAAGGCAACTCTGATCAGTACTAGCAAGAAACTACGATCCCTCATAAAATCATCTAAGGCTAGCTTCGAAAGAAAAATTGCACAAGACGCTAAAGATAATCACAAGGTTTTCTTTAGTTATGTCAGAAACCTGGGTGGAAACTCCCAGATATGCCCTGAGTTAGTGCAAAATGACAAAAAATACACTGAACCCTCAGACATTGCCAACATCCTGGCAGACAGGTTCAGTGCAACCTCCCACCCCCAAATGAGCAAATGACTATCCCAACAGAGTGTAGCCTCCCTGACATCACAGATACACAGGTGAGAGCTGCCCTCTCCAAAGCAAAAAACACATCATCAGTGGGACCGGACGGTGTCCCGGGCTGCATTTTACATGAGCTCCAAGAAGAACTGAACCCTCACTTAAAATCACTGTTCAGTCTCAGCCTTACAACAAGATATGTACCCAAAGAATGGCATACAGCAACAGTGGTCCCACTCCATAAAGGTGGTGCCACAACGGACCCTGGAAACTATCGCCCTATAAGTCTAACTAGCCTGGTCTGCAAAGCTATGGAGCGTATCATCATGGAACTCATAAACAAAGACATTGGGAAGCTCCAAACACTGGATCCTACCCAATGTGGCTTTGTTAAGGGCAGATCTTGCCTCTTGAACCTGGTCAATTTCTTTGAAACAGTCACCAAGGCCATAAACGAAGGGAAGGTAGTCCACACAGCCTACCTTGACCTTGCAAAGGCCTTCGACACAATACCCCACTCGGGCATCATAAATAAGCTCACCAGCTTAAATATCAACCCCTGTGTCACAAAATGGGTTGCAAACTGGCTTAGAGATAGAACCCACATGGTCAGAATTACAGGTGCCATGTTAGATTCTAAACCAGTTACAAGTGGTGCCCCACAAGGCTCAGTCCTGGGACCTCTCTTGTTCGGTATATATTTCTCCGAGGTACAGGCTAACACAAGAGGACTATGGCTGACAAAGTTTGCAGATGACTGCAACCTGGGGGCCATAATCAACTCGCCGGCTGAGACAAGCATCCTCCAAAAAGGTCTCACAGAAATGGATAACTGGTGTCAGAGACATGGCCTAAAGCTAAATGCCAAAAAGTGCATAGTCATCCCCTTTGGGAAAAACAAAGTGCCCACAAATTACCACATAGGTGGTAATCCATTAAGTACGGAAGAAGTAATTAGGGATTTGGGGATCCAAGTAGATTGCAATCTCTCGTTTGACAATCACATTGCCAAAGTAGTTAGAAAGACATTCTATATAGCCCACCTTATCACGAAGGGGTTCACATCTAGATCAAGAGAGGTCATTGTGCCCCTCTACTCATCACTCATCAGGCCCATAATTGAATACAATGTCCCATTTGGGATGTACCTTACCCGACACCTGCTACAACCAGAAAGACCCCAAAAGTACATCACCAAGAGGATCAAGGGACTCAAACAGATGCCCTACACAGTTAGGCTAAAGAAACTCCAGCTCTACTCAGCTGCTTACTGCCTATTCAGAGGCGATCAGTGCCTGACGTATAAAGCCATGTCCAACCCAGAATTAATGGACATGCTCCACCTCAAGAAATCCAAATCCATCAGAACTACATGTTCCAGTGACTTAAACCTCAGCACAGAAATAAATAGAACATGCTGGAGGGACAGATTCATATCCCAGAGGCTTCCCTCACTCTGGAACAAAATCCCAGTCCATGTCAGACAGAGCCCCTCAATGACCGTCTTCAAGAAGAATCTTGACGTTTGGATGGGAGATCATAAATTTACCCTGGGATCTCTTCTGTGTCACTGCTAGACAGAGGCATGGTAAACTAACCTTAAATGGGCTATCTTCCGTGACCTACTATACAGAGGCACAGTCAACTAATCTAAGAAGGGTGGCGAAAGCCAAACACACTCTGGCTAGGTTTGTAAATGCCCTAGGGCAGATAGCCTAGTATCAACCTATGAACCTATGAACCTATGAAAAAGCATTAGGTGTTTCTGTAGCTCAGATGGCTTAGTGGTAAGTTACTGTTGCTATGGTGTACAGGGTCCTAGTTTCAAGGGTCTATATCACATGGTCAAAAGCTAATAATAGCGAACGACCACAACTTCAAAAACACTGGAACTCAAAGTTGTTATTGTGGGGTTGCACTACAGTTTAGCTAGGGGCATTTGCCCTTTCCTCACTGTAGTGGAATCTCGGAGTTGGTATGGGGGGCACATCCCCCCACAATTGAAACTTCGAGTTCAGCTGTTTTCGAAGTTGTGGTTGTTCACTATTATTAGGTTTCGACCATGTGATATAGACCCTAGGTTCAAGACCTCCAACGGCTGTTTATTTTGTTTCTGGGCAGAACAGAGGCTGCTGGAAACAGAGTGATTAAAACAGTTTTTAGCAGTTGTAAGCGGGTTTGCATGGGTATGCACGATGGTAAATGGTGCTAATATACGGATAAACCATAGATACTTAACCCATGTAAGCTTTGCTTAACAATGCTTACCAGTGCACAAATCTGCTTAGCTGAGCTTACTGCATTCACGTTTGAGCAATGCTTAAACCTGCTAACCATAGATCAGCCATGGTAACCATTGCTCACATTTCAGTCTTATAAAATAGCAGATTAATAATGTCATTTAGTAAGTGTATTTGATTTTCTTTATAGAACATGCTTTTATGTGCTGTCATACAGTAGCAAAGGGTGTGACTATACTGTATGGGACACTTGTGTATACATGGGAAGTATCACATATTATATGCACTCACACTTGCATGTTACACCAGCTACAGTACACAGGTTGCCAAAAAAAATTAACACATACTGTATTATTGAATTAGTACTTTTAACACTGCTTTTCCATGTAAAATTTGGTACTCGAACCATGCACCCCTGCATGCAAAGCTGGGACTTTGAGTACTACACTATCTTGTTCTTGAGGTTTGAGCTGTATGTTTTGATGTATCTCCTATTGGATATTAATATGATATCACTATATTAACTGCAGAGTACTGTGTTTTTTGACCATGTCATTGAGGACTGCTGTCATGTAGTAATGGCATACATTTCAGTTTCAGACTTCTATCCTTCAGAACATTCATCCTAATGCATAACATGTTTGCTATCTACTTTATCTGTCTGTCCTCTGTGCAGATGGGATGACAACATTGCTTAGGCTGTGGTAGACTAAACTGCTGAATGGGTCTGAAAAGCCATGCCTGTGTTCATGTAGGATTGTTAGGAAAATGTATAACTGCAATGCAATATGTAGACTTAGTGTATTAAAATGTACAACTGCAATATGCAAGTTTAGTGTATTAAGGGTTAAAAGGAGTTAATGCATTTATTCTGCTTATTCTGTGTGAAAATATGCAGCTGCTAGAAGCTCTGAAGAGAGAACAATGGATGCCTGTAAAGCCACCATGGTCAGCAGAAAGTGTATTGAGGCCAGGACTGTACCTTGAATGTATCATATCAGAACTAGAGAAAGAATTGTGAGAAACTAAGGCAAGCTGAAACAAACTCAAGGCCAGGTTGTTTTTCTCAAAAAAACATGTTTTTGCAAGACAGCAATTATTTGACCATGTCAGCAGCAAATCTAATAATAGCATCTTTCTGTGAACTTGTAGAAAACTGTATAAAAACTGTAGGCTGAACTATGGAAAATCAGACAAACCTTGTACCTACATGCTTTGTCTCCTTGCTGCAAGTAATAAAGGGTGCCTTGCTTGAACCTAATGTGCATTGATCTTTGTGTTTTCCTTTACAGATTGGTCCTTCAGACCAGAATCCCTCTCTTCACCTCGGATCAGATGGCCAGGTGGCTGAAACCGTATGGGGAATAAACCAAATCGGTTCTTCTTATATGTAAAGTCCTCCAACTGAATTGTCTTCAAAAGAAGCCAGCCACTTTCTGATCTGTGACTGAAGGACGGGTTTTCCGCGAATCAGTGATCAATCACGTGGGCTCAGGTAAGGTGAATCTATTTTTTTTCTGTTTTAGGATCAGGGACTAGATGTGTATTGTTTTTTGTCAGATTGTATTTTTCTTACAGTCAGGGATAAAAAAGGTACTGTCTTGTCATAGATCAGGAGAAATAGAATAAGTAGACTTTAGGTAGTCATTATGAAGAGACTATAACAAAATCTGTGGTACACGTTAAAACTAGAGAATCAAGGTAAAGTTACGTAACAATCAAAAGTAAGGGAAAATGGGTAATAACTGTGCAAAAATACCCTGAGCCCCACCATTAACAGAAGATGCAAAATATATGCAGTCACAGCGCACAATGTCAGATACTTTTCAAAATGGGTTATTAAATACGAATTTGACGGAAAATTGGAAAAATCCTCACTCATCAAATTTATTAAACAACTTAAAACTGATTCTAAAGGTCAGGTAAAAAAGCAACGACAGTTAGGAATTCCCCAGGCACACAGGTGGCTGGAGGAAGTAAACCGTAGGGACCAAAAGAACAAAGATTCAAAAACAATGTTTTTAGATAGGGAGGATAACAACCTAGTAATAGCAACAGCAACTCCGCCTCCCCCTCCCTTACCAGAATATGGAGTGAGTAGACAGGTAGGTCCACCTCCCCTATATCCTGTGGTCACTGAGGATAGGGATGCTATAAAACTAACTAGAATAAGGGATCCCATTGAAACTAGGTCCCAAACAAAAGCAGGTAATCGAGAGTCATGGCAGAAATTTAAAGACACACAACCTGCGGGAGAAGAAGAAGAGGAAATATGTCCACTCATAGAAGTACCGAACCCTCAGGCTGGGCAGGATAATCAGGATCCAACCATCTTAGTATACAGACCCTGGACTCCGGAAGATATCCGGAAAGCTACAGAAGGGATTCCCCATCCGAAAATTAATTTTAGAAAATTCTCAGACGATTTACAAGGAATGAGGCTAAGTTATCATTTAAACAGGGAAGAAATAGAAAGGGTAGTTTGACAAATTGTAGGGCCAGACTGATACATGATTTGTGGCAATTAGAATCCTCGTGATCCTGAACAAAAACCCCTTCCTCATAGCAGTGCAGATTTAGAAGCTAGAGTAAAAGGACATACAGATCACATCTCTGAAAAATGGAAACCTAGGGCAGGCTGGACGTGCATTAATCAATGCATCCAACAGGAGGGTGAGACAGTTGACCAATATTTCGCTAGGCTACTGGAATGTTTTAATAACCACTGTGGGATGCAGATCCCCAAAGAACAAAAACAAGATTCCCCTTATGAACAGCAGTTGAAAAATGCATTTTTGAAAGGCAGTAGTGCACCTATAAGCGGTTTCATTACAAAACATATGGTTGATCATCGAACTGGCAGGCTACAATCACTACTTGAATATGCTAGGCATGCTGAAAGGCATTTCAATAGCAAAACGAAAAAGAAGGCTCAAGTATTTTCTGTAGAGGATGGAGCGGAAGTTTATGTAGTACACCCCGGAAAGAAGGGCAGGAAAAATGCACAGGGAGGTAGGCAGTCTGATCAATGATCAGAAGACTTTGAAGGATGCAAGAAAAGGGATGAATGTTTCAAATGTGGTAAAAAGGGACATTTGGCAAGGGATTGCAAGAAAAATAAGAAAGCAACTACAGAAGACAAGGAAGGTGAAGACTGACTATATGATAGTCAGGAATCATTAGAAGGGGCTAGTGCAGAAAGGACAAATGAGAATGTGAAAAGGGAAATAGAGGAAGTACAGGAATTGATGACGGTGAAGTAGAAGATGAAGTACTAGACTTGGCTTTATTGAGCTTGGAGCTCTACTTAGCAGATACTAAACCAGAAGTTATACTTTCGGTGGAAGGCAGGGATGTCAAATTTTTGTGCGACTCAGGGCATCACGAACCCTGATACACCCCTCCAAATTGCCAGAAAACTCAGAATCATCCGACTACATATTAGTCAAAGCAGCTAATGGGCAGCTATATCGGGAGCCCCTCTCCTGCAATATTACAATAACTGATCCTGTTTTGGGATTGACACAGAAAAGTAAGATTGTAGTTTCTGCAAAGTGCCCAGTGAATCTCTTGGGCAGGGATCTCATGCAGTTATTTGGTATAGCAGTAGTCCCAACCATGCAGGGAATGGAAGCACAGCGACAAACTGACACCTTTACGGTGCAATTGGGGGGTGAAATATTTTATTGGTATAGTCAGGACTTGGTCACAACTGGTCCGGGGACTGTGACCAAGGAGCTGATGAACGTAGCTATCAGTAAGTTTCCCCTCCCTCAACATTGATAAACAACACCTGTTACATTGTACCCTATATTTTTGTAATACACCAGGACCCGATAAGGAATATGAAGAAAAATTATTTAAGAATCATACAAATAGATTGGTACTGCGTAACCTGTACTGGGACACAGAAGGGAATAGTGTAGTCAGCTGTTCGCTGCCTCAGGAATTTTTAACACTTTATAAATCTAATCGATTACCACATGTTAGCCTGACCAAGAATAAAAATATACAGTGGGCAGACCTAGGGAAGAAAGCCACAAAATGGGAGAAACAAACAGAACTGGAACTGTCAGGACAGGGAATACAAGTACAAAAATTGAATTGGGTGACACAGACCAACCCAGCTGTGCACCTGCATTCTCTCGAAGACAGCTGATGGACACTCCTACTGAAGGAGGAAGAAAATGCCTTGTGAGATGTACCAGAGACTCTCTGGTCAACAGTGAAATCAGATGTAGGACTTATCCGTATGGCAGGGCCAGTTAATATTACACCGAAATCAGCATTTAGACCACAGAAAAGACAATACCCCTTAAGGAAAGATGCAGAGGCATGGATAAAACCTATCATAGCAGCATTACTTAAGGGAGGGGTACTAGTGGAATCTCCTGATACTCCATGCAATACACCTTTATTTCCAGTTAAAAAAGCCAATGGAGAATGGTGTATGGTCCAGGATTTGCAAGCTGTGAATGACACAGTAATACCAAGGGCACCCATAGTGCCAGATCCACACACTCTGTTAAATGACTTAAAACCTCAACAAAAGTATTTCTCTGTGGTGGATATTAGTAACGCATTCTTTTCAATACCGATACAGCCAGATAGCCAGTATTGGTTTGCATTCACATTTCAGGGAAAAAGATACACATATACGTGACTACCACAGGGATATTGTGAGAGCCCTATGATATTCTCACAGGAAATGTCAAGTAACTTGGCAAGGTTTAATCCACCGAAGGGTAGTCAGATTTTACTTTATGTTGATGACATTTTGTTAGCAGCCCCCACCCTGCAGGATTGTAGGGAAGATACAGTAGCACTTCTATGATTTTTAGCTGCTGAGGGACATAAAGTAAACAAAGACAAACTGCAGTTCTGGAAAAAACAGGTGAAGTACCTAGGATTTGTGATATCCAAGGAAGGTAGAACATTAGATGAGGACAGAAAAGTGGCAATCTTGCAGGCACCAAAGCCTACCACCAAGAAGGAAATGATGTCCTTCTTGGAAACGACTAATTTTTGTCGAAGCTGGATTCCAAACTATGCCTTGGAATCTGCACCCTTAACTGACCTTATATATAAGACACCCATGGCAGCACAAGATTTGTTACAATGGACATCGGAAGCAGAATCGGCTTTTTGTAAACTGAAACAATTAATAGCATCCTCTCTAGTTCTGGGATTAACAAATTATCATAAACATTTTTTCCAGACTGTAGATTGCAAGCAGGGTTATATGACATCAGTACTAACACAACAACATGGGGATAAGCAACATCACATTGCTTACTATTCATCACAGCTGGACCCAGTGGCACAGTCACTACCCCACTGTGTCCAGGCAGTAGTTGCAGCTGCAATGGCAGTACAGGCATCAGCTTCAGTAGTTTTGTTCCACCCCCTCACTTTGAGGGTATCCCATGCAGTCGCAATTATCTTGTTGCAAGAAAAGGTGGCATTTCTTTCCAGTGCTAGGCATCTCTCCTGCATGACTATATTATTGACCCAACCTCATATGACAGTTGAACGATACACGACTTTGAACCCTTCTACTCTGCTACCAACCCCTGCAGATGGCACACCGCACCGCTGCCTGCAGGTAATTGAGCAAAAGACACTACCTAGAAAAGACCTCACAGCTATCCGCTTGGATAATGCTGAGGTGACATACTACATGGATGACTCGTGCAAAAGGGGCCCTGCAGGACAGAACCTAGTAGGATATGCAGTAGTCTCTGATACTGAAGTTATAGAAGCAAAATCTTTACCGCACCATTTATCTGCACAGGCAGCAGAATTGATTGCCCTGACACGGGCATGTACTTTAGCAAAGGGTAAATATGTAAACATTTTTACTGATAGCCAGTATGCTTTCTCCACTGTACATGTGTTTGCACAACAGTGGAAAAACCAGGGAATGATAACATCTACTGGCAAACCTATAAATCATGCGCAGTTTATTTTAGATCTTTTAGAATCTATTCAGTTACCTCAGAAGGTGGCCATTTGCAAATGTGCAGCTCACACCAAGCAACAAGATAGGATTTCAAAAGGTAATGCAAGAGCTGATACAGCTGCAAAACAAGCAGCTACAGAGGTATTTATTTTAAATGAGGAATTACAACCCTCTGAAATTTTGAATCTGGATATGTTAAAAACAATGCACACTTACTACGCAAGCTGAAAAACAGCAATGGATAAAACGAGGAGCAGTCTTCGAAAATGGGCTATACATCTCTAAGGAAGGGAAACCAGTACTACCCTCTAATTTGTTCCACTATGCGGCATTGTTGAGCCATGGGCAGTGCCATGTCTCAACAAGGGGGATGATACAGCTGGTGAACCAAGTGTTCACAATATACAGATTTACAAACTATTCTAAAAAATTTTGTTTAATGTGTCAGATTTGTAACAAACACCATGCACAGGGGGCGATAGAGCCTAAGCAAGGGAGTTTTCCCACACCACCATATCCATTTCACACTATCTGTATGGATTTCATAGAATTGAACAAATGTGAGAATAAGAAGTATTGCCTTGTCATTATAGATATGTTTTCCAGATGGGTGGAAGCCTTTCCAACCAAAAACCCAGATGCAGCTACAGTGGCAAAAGTACTTGTCAAGGAAATTATTCCTAGGTTCGGCATTCTGGAGAGAATCTATAGTGACAATGGTACGCACTTTGTAAATCAAACCATACAGCAGCTGAGTACGTTTTTTGGTATTTCTTTAAAAAAATTATTGCGCATATCATCCGGAGTCTGCAGGGCTGGTTGAAAGACATAATGGTATACTGAAAAGCAAACTGAAAAAATTGATAGCTGAGACAGGGAAAACCTGGCTGTACTATTTACCCCTGGCACTGTTGAACATGAGAACCGTCCCTACAGCAAAAGGACTGACTCCTTTTGAGAAGCTGTATGGGAGGGCTTATTACACACCCCAGTGGAAACCTCTCATGTCATCAGACCAGGAAGCTGATTTTATGTTAGCTGAATATATGAAAAAGTTGTTGAGTTCTAAACATCTGTTGCAGTTTAATTCTGTTTTAGGTCAAAAACAAACCAAAACATCTGAAGTGGCAGTGACGCCAGGAGACTAGGTGTGGATTAAAATCGTGAAGCGAAAGAACTGGGCATCGCCAAAGTGGGAAGGTGCTTACCAGGTGCTTCTTTCAACACCTACTGCAGTCAAAATAGTAGAGCGAGCTTTGTGGATACATCTGACGCACTGCAAGTTGGTGAAGAACTTCAAGCTGGACAAAGACCTTACCTCTCCATCGGGACCCTAAGCACAAAAGTCTGGCTACAAAGGGGGTCAGATTAATAGGAACTGATCCATCTCAAACCCAGTGAAGCAATCATCGGTGCTGGGGTCCTATAGGGCAGAGAGTAAAATCACGTGTCCTGGGCGAAGATGACAGAAGCAAGAAAGATCCAAATGCATCTGTTTGAAAGAGCCGGAGAAAACAGGAATGTAGAACAACCATTTCCGCAGAAATATTGCATGACCATCCTGTTGACTGTATTAGTAATAATAATCTTTTTATTGTGGCCATTTCTCTTCTCAGCCACACAAGTAGAATGAAGTAAACGTGCAAAGTGGCACCCAAATTTCAATACTTATCAGGCTATTAAGCACGCTTATGCAGACACCCTCAATATCTCCAATTGCTGGGTCTGTGCAGCTATTCCTACTGCACATGGAGGAATACCCTTAATACAGATTAACTTAAATATGAATCAAACCTGGCAAGCACTACTGAAGGATGCAGTGAATGTGACATTGATTAAAAGAGTGACCCTATTTTTACCCAAGGCAAAAAGAGGAACAGTATGCTTTCAAAACTACGGAAAAACAGAAGTTGGAAATAGCACCTGTAATATGACAGTGATACATCACTGTACCGGGAATTTCTGCACCACGACAAATGAAGGCCAGCAATTACAGGTTGGCAATAGCAATGACTTTACTGAAAGGAAGAAAACGGTTGATGAAAATCAAATTGTGTATAGTAAAATGTCCTGGGCTATGACCCAACAAAAGCCCGGTAACTATAAAATTGGCAACATTTCAGTCGCAATTCCTGACTGCTACTTCATGTGTGGTGATAGAGCATATAAATGGCTACCAGGCAACTGGTCTGGAAGCTGTTTTCTGGCATATCTGATTCCAGCAATACGACATGTATCGACACTACCCCAGGGGAAAATTCGATATGTTCGAGAAATCAAGAAACCCGTTAATCCAGTGGGACAAGTTGATGCATCCTGGATATATCACCATGATCTAGCCCATGTGAGTGACAAAGGACTGTCGCACATGGATCTGGGCGATGACGTCATATCTTGGGCGGGCATAATACCAGCATACGGAGCAGTGAAATCGATCTGGGAGCTGAGAAAACTCTCCAAACTTCCTGAGACAATGAGTAATGCAACTTTTTCCACCCTAGAATTGGTGACTGATGAACTCACAGCCATGAGGACAGTGGTGCTTCAAAATTGCATGGCTCTCGACTTCACCCTAGCGGCAAAAGGAGGGTTATGCGCTTTAATCCAGGAGGAGTGCTGTTCATTTATTCCTGACAACAAACATGAAATAGATAGCCATCTCAAAATAATTCAGCAAGTGTCGGCCATGACCAGACCAGGACCAAATCCATTAACAGACTTTTTCCAAAAATGGTTTGGGAGTTGGGGCAGCATCTTGATGAACATTCTGATTGCCATCTGTGTAGGGGCAGCCTTACTGATGGTGTGTGGATGCTGCTGCATCCCCTGTATAAAAGGACTAGTTGAAAATTTCATAGACGCTTCAATTTCAAAGACTTTATATCAGAATGTTGAGTTAGAGATACTGATTAAAAGCTGAAAAAATACTTTCACAAGCTTGAACTGAATGACTCTCTAACTGCAAATCCTGAGTGGGAAATGGTTAAGGAAAGGAAAAACTGTTTATGCTTGTTTTGAAAGTCGAATAAAGTATTAAAAGGGGGGAAATGTTAGGAAAATGTATAACTGCAATGCAATATGTAGGCTTAGTGTATTAAAATGTACAACTGCAATATGCAGGTTTAGTGTATTAAGGGTTAAAAGGAGTTAATACATTTATTCTGCTTATTCTGTGTGAAAATATGCAGCTGCTAGAAGCTCTGAAGAGAGAACAATGGATGCCTGTAAATCCACCATGGTCAGCAGAAAGTGTATTGAGGCTAGGACTGTACCTTGACTGTATCATATCAGAACTAGAGAAAGAATTGTGAGAAACTAAGGGAAGCTGAAACAAACTCAAGGCCAGGTTGTTTTTCTCAAAAAACATGTTTTTGCAAGACAGCAATTATTTGACCATGTCAGCAGCAAATCTAATAATAGCATCTTTCTGTGAACTTGTAGAAAACTGTATAAAAACTGTAGGCTGAACTATGGAAAATCAGACAAACCTTGTACCTACATGCTTTGTCTCCGTGCTGCAAGTAATAAAGGGTGCCTTGCTTGAACCTAACGTGCATTGATCTTTGTGTTTTCCTTTACAAGGATGCAGCCATAAAGGGTATCAGGACTATGGAGACCTCCATGTGTTGCCTTTGAGAGGGCATTACAGACCAGTGTGAGGGACATTACAGAGGTGGTGGTCTACAGATTCTCAGACAGTAGGTTGGAATACTTCACAGGACAGAACATTTGGAGAAAGCCCAACAACATGGGAGACATATCTCCAGAATTGTGAACAGATTCTATGTCATCAGTGCTGTTATACACATGGAGGGTTAATAGATTGACAGGGTTTGTGTGGACATGCATTTACTGAGAGACTTAATGTCTGACAGTGATATGTCTCTGTCATACCTCTCCACTGGCATGCTGTCCACAGACTGACCACATGTTTGCCTGTTATGTTTTGTCTGTTCCCCAGACAGTTGTTGTCCCATCCATTGGTATTACTGACTTCATATTCCTCATAAAGGATATGTTACAACAAACCCTGTTACATCAGCAACTGTCTCAATTTATAACAGCAATATGTCCAGTCTACACCTGTGTTTGTCCCTCTGTCTCTAAATGATCTCAGGCTTCATACAGATGTCATGCGCTATGAGGCTCAGAAGTATTTAGTATCATTATTTCTTGCCTTATGTTACAGGGTAGAGGCCATAGATATGAGTCCTGAGCCTGCACATTCTGAGATGAACTGTACATTTGATAGGTCTGTGTATGTCTGGCGATTGTTGACAGACTGTCAGGATTGTGTAGACATGTCATGTGTACATGTTATTTGGGATGTGTATGGATGGGGTATATGTAAGCGTTATGGCTCCCTTTTTATCTGACTGTGGATGCTGCTCCAGTTTCTGCTGGTCTATTAGCTGTATGTGTTTGTAGGGGCAGACTGAGACATGTCCTGTATCATGGTTAGGAGACAGACTACACTGTGAATTGGGCCAGTATATGTAGGAGTAGTGTGTGAGTGCAAACAATTATGTATTTGTTCACACAGTCTGTATACTCTACTGTTCACTTGACTTACCGGTATGTGACTATGACTGTGGTGAAATTGGTTGTGGGTATGCACTTTCACACTGGTGTCTGTTTTTCAGTGCTGTTACATCCCTGTAGTGCCTAATATATTTACAAATTCATGTGTATTTCCCCATAGTGGATTTGCTATTTCAATTACTTGTGCTATTTCAGTGAATTTATGTTACAGCCAACAGGAGGGTGTTGCTGCAGCAACTGTGTCAGCTTATCTACACCACTATTTCAGATATGTCCCCATTTTCATGTCTTCCACCCACCACTTTATCAGCCTTGGTCCATATTTATTGCAGTAAGGGGTTCTGAGCATACCTCTCAACTGGCTGGATTGTTTCGGGATGTCCAAATTTATTGCTCATATTTCTGGCTGGTTTTACAGATTAGTCTCATTTCTCTGGTAAATCACTGTGATGATTTGTGGATTTTTGTCAGTAAATGATGACATACATTTCATTTTCAGACCTCACAGCCATCAGAATAGGTATGCTGAAACAAACTGTGTTACTCTGGCAATTTTCTACATTTATAAGGACGATGTTTAAAAGAGGTCCCTAGTTTGGGCCCATTGTCCCCCCATTCTGACAGCCTTTGGACAGATTTGTTGCACTAAGAGTTTGAGAGGTATGATTCTGAGATATATAGGTTCATAGGCTCATAGGTGCATACTAGGCTAATGGGCCTGGAGCCTTTAGAAGCCTAGCCCATAGGATTATGCTGCCATCATGCCACCCGACCTTAGCTCACAGTGCCTCTGTTGAGTAGAGTCACTGGAGTGATCCCCGGAATGGATTTTCTATTTCCAATCCACTCATCAAGATTTCTCTTGAAAGAGGGCCAGTGAGGTGCTCTGCCTGACATGTATGGCAAGTATATTCCATAGCATGGGCACTCTCTGGGTTATGCAACTGTCCCTTCGGCATGTTGAGTTGATTGTGGTAATGAGGTTGAAGTTTGTGGAGTGTGTGGTGGGGAAGGATTGGGATTTCTCTAGCTGTAGCATTTCTAACAGAGCTGGGTCAGACATAGCTTTGTATGTCAGGCAGAGAGCACCTCTAAGTAGGCAATATGAGACAGAGAATAGTTGGAGTTTTTGGAGTTTTTCTGTATAGGACAAGTGTTAAAGGCCTAGGATCCAGTTTGTAAGGTATTTTTGCAGCTTCTCCAGTTGTTGCAGGTGTCTAGTGAGGTATATGCCAAATGGGGCATTGTACTTGACAATTGGCCTAATGAGGAAAGAGTAGAGGGAGACAATGACCTCTTTCTTCCTGGATGCAAAAGCCTTAGTAATGAGATGTGCCACATAGAAGGACTTATTGGCCACAGTGGCAATGTAGTGGTCAAGGGAGAGGTTGCTGTCAACCTGTGTTCCCAGATCTCTTATAATGCCTTCTGTGTTCAGGGGACTACCATCGATGTGGTAAGTCATGGGAACTGGGATTCTCCCAAAGGGGATGATGACACAACTTTTGTCAGTGAGCTTAAGTCCATGGTTTTGACACCAGTCGTTGGACTCGGTGAGGCCTTTCTGTAGGATGTCAACATCATTTGTGGAGTTAATAATAGCTCCCAACTGCATTTTTCGGCTAACTTTTTCAGCCAGAGTCCCTTTGTGTTGCCCTGGACTTCAGAGATGTAGATACCAAACAGGAGAGGACCCAGGACCGAACCCTGTGGGACTTCACTCATGACTGTCAGCAGCCTGACTTGGAGTCAGCTACTTTCACAGTTTGGGTTCTATCTGTGAGCCAGTTTGCAACCCACCTAGTGATATAGGGGTTGATGCCTAGTTTAGTGAGTTTTCCATAATTCCTGAGTGGGGAATGGTATCAAAGGCCTTGGCCAGATCCAGGTAGGCTGTATGAAACACTTTGCTTTCATCCACAGCTCTGGTGACTGACTCAAAGAAGTCAAACAGGTTAAGCAGGCATGACCTACCTTTCACAAAACCAACCTGTGCTGGATCCAGAGGCTGGAAATTTCCTGTATCCCTGTTTATTATGTTCATGATGATGTGTCTTATAGCTTTGCATAACAGACTAAGGCAAATGGGGAGATAGTTCCCAGGGTCTGTAGTCACTCCTTCTTTGTGAGGAGGGATCACTGTAGCAGTGTGCCATTCAGTAGGAACATGATACTGTGGTTGAACAGGGCACACAGGTGAGGTGCTGCCAGTTCACTCTGTAGTTCATGTAGAACACAGCTTGCGATATTGTCAGGTCCCATAGCTGCAGTATTCTTGGCCTTGGACAGTGCTGTTTTAACCTGTGGAGCAGTAATACTGGGTGCCTGGCAATCTAATGGTATTGTGATTGGTCCTCGGGGGGAGGGCTAAGGTTGACACTGAATCTGTCAGCCAGTATATTGGCAATACCTGTTGGCTCGGTATGGGAGGTACCATTGTGCAGTAGCTCCAAGCAAATCTGGGTATTGCCGAGGGATTCTTTACATAACTATAGAAGGCCTTGTGGTTGTATTTACTATCTACTGCAATTCTGTTTTCATAGTTAGCTTTGGAAGATTTGATGAGGGATCTCAACTTTTGGTTGAGGCTGGTAAGGGAGTTATTCCAGTCCTTAGACTTCACCTTATTCTGCATCACTTTCCTCCTTTTGTTGTACAGTTTGTTTATAGCAGAGAACCACCAGATTGGCTTCCTTTTTCATTTTTGGTGTACAGAAACAAATGCCCATATTAATAATGACCACATCAAGGATGTTTCAACCTGTAGTGGGGGTAAGAACAAGCTGGTCCAAGGGATTGGAATTACTGAATTTCAGGAAACGGGCAAGTTCATTGGTACATGAGTAGCTATCCCAGTTAATGGAGGGATAGTTGAAGTCAACCAGTATGAGAGTGCTAGATTGGACCCTAATATTGTCCACAGTGATTAGGAATGTGGAGTTTGAGTCTTGGGACATAGTTGGGGACCTATAGCAGGCTACAACCTGAATTGATGTCTTACCCAGTGTTAGATGCACCTGTATTATGTTGGGCTACCAGTCTGGAAGTGTGTGCATTCTTTATGAATATGGAAACACCACCAGCTTTGGAGCTTCAGTCCAAGTTCTGGGGCCAGATAGCCTGGTAGTGCAGGGGTGCTTTCTGTTGCCTTGAACCAGGTCTCTATTACAGCACAAATGTTGATATTCTCCATTTTAAAGGGTGCTTCAAGTGAGTGAATTTTGAGATTTAGACTTATAGCATTGAGCAGCATGACCCTCAGATTGCATTTCTTTGTAGCTGTTATATATTTATTTATATTTATGTATATATATATATATATATATATATATATATATATATATATATATATATATATAGATATGTATTTATTTATTTACTTTTCTATATATACATGCATGTATATATTTATTTATTTTAGAGGCATCTCTCTCTGTCTGTCTGTCTGTCTCTCTCTCTCTATATATATATATATATATATATATAAATATATATATACATATGTTGCATATATTTTTCCACATATATGCATCTCCATAGATATATATATATATATATATACATATAAATATAAATATATATATATATATATATATATATATATATATATATATATATATATATATATATATATATATAAACTGACTGATTCTACAGAATATTTTCCCGACTGTTGACTGACTCTGCTGACTGATATTTTTGAACAAGCATGGTTATTTTCTATGGCTCACATGATTTACTGGTACATTACTCTGACTGTGGTGTACAGGGCCCTGCATTCAAGACTTGGCAGGACTGATTTTTTTTTGCAAAGCAGGACAGTGGCTGCAGGGAGACAGTGGGATACGGGCAATATTTAAAATAAGTCCGTAGTTTGGACCCACTGACCTCAAATTTTGACAGCTTTTGGACAGATTTGTTGCAGTAAGAGGTTGGGGGTTTGGTTCTGAGGTACAACTCCACTATATGTTATGAGTACATATATACACTTCAGGGAAATTTCTTGGAGGACACTACTTGTATGTACTTATATATATGTATATATATATATATATATATATATATATATATATATATATATATATATATATATATATATATATATATATATATATATATATACACATGGGTCTACTACTTTACAACGAATTGTCACTTAACCGAAAACGAAAAGTAGAACCCCATTTCAGCAAAAGTGCACTTCAACGAAAGTAAACTTTCGCTGAAGTCTAGGTGCCTGATCGCCTCACAAATAAAAGAAATATAACAAAAACATGCTTTTGCAGGGGGGCAAGCCACCCTGCACCTTCTACACCCCCCTACTTAAATATACCAACATATACCAACTCCAAGATCGCACTACAATGAGGAAAAGGGAATATTTCCATTCCGCTCGGTATTGTGATCTCTCTAGTCAGTTTTTGCAGTTTCAGTACTTCAAACAAGTGGGTTTGTACAAGTGAAGTTCAAAGTACTGAAACTTCGACCAAAAACAATAGACCATTCACAGCAACAATTTCTTTGGTTCAATTTGTGGCTGGAGTGCCTTCTGTGCAGAGTCTGCGTGTCCTCCCTGCATTTGTGTGGGTTTCCTCCCATATTACAAAGACATGAGTCTGGAGCATTTCTCCCCAGGCCTCTGCTGAAAATTGGCTTTGTTTCAAGTTGGACTTTCCCAGTTAACAAATGTTAAATAAAATAAATATATATCTATATGTATATGTATATATTTTATATGTGTATCTGTACATATATTATGTATTTATTTTGGGTCGATATCACAATGTTGAACTAACATAAGTTTGAATGTTGTAATATTGAACCCAAAAGTCTGAAACCCAATAATAACAAAAGCACAAAACAGTGATTTTTTTCCCAGGGGAAAAAAAAAATCGCTGTTCCGTGACAAAAAAAAAACTAAACCTTAAACTTAAATTAAAGTGGGGGGCTTCGACTACCAACTCCGAGATCGCACCACAGATGAGGAAATAGCAAAGCCCCGAAAATGGCCCACTGATTTTTTTCGATGTGCTGTGGCTTCGCTATTTTTGGATTTTGGACATTTGGTTTCAATATTACAACGTTCAAACTTATGCAAGTTCGACGTTTTGTAATATAGACCCATTTATTTTTCCATATATATATATATATATATATATATATATATATATATATATATATATGCATCTCCGTCTATATATACATTTATATATATATATATATATATATATATATATATATATATATATATATATATATATAAATATATATACACACAACCTGACTGATTCATGTATATACTGTTGAATGACTCTGCTGAATGATATGTATGAAAAAGCATCAGTTATTTCTGTTGCTCAAATGGCTTAGTGGTAAATTGCTATTGTTATGGTCCTGGGTTCAAGACCTGCAAAGGCTGATTATTTTGTTGCTGGGCAGAACAGTGGCTGATGGAGACAGGGTGATTAAGACAGTTTTAAGCAGTTGTAAGTGGGTTTGCACAGGTTTGTGCAATGGTAAGCAATACCAACACATGGTTAAATGGAAAACTGCTTAACGTGTGTCGGCATCGTTTAGCATCACGCAAAGTCGCTTACTCCTGCCTACTCCCATGCTAATTTCTTTAAAAGAAAAGAAAAAGGGGTGAATGGAAAGTGGTGAAAAATGGGTCATGCAGAGGGAAAAACAATATGAAAGATAGCTAGGGATGTGCAGGACGGGTGTAGGGAAGGTCCATAGCTGTCCATTTCTGACATAGCAACAGCTGTGCATTTGTACAGAATTTGGAGGTGAAAACCCCTGAGAGAGGGGTGAGGACAACAGTAATGTAATGTGTTGTTAAGCCAATTAGACCAGATTACGTGTCTAGTGGATACGTGTTCGAAATGGACAGCTATGTATAGGGCGATATTTTTTGGCAACTAATTGCCCTTTTTTTTATAAGGTAAGAGTGGGATGTTGGGGAAGGATAGTAGGTATATTTGGTGAGGCAGGTTGGGTAGGAAGACAGACAAGACAGACAAGACAGCAGACAGGGGTGGTATATGACACATGTGGGGGTAAACACCTTGGATGGGGGAGTGGTTGGGAATCGGATGCTCATGAGCCCCCAAATGCATACAGTGGGACTGATGTCCCCACCCATGGGTGGTCACCACTGCACCTTCACGGCCCCAAAGGTGGCTGTGCTGGGGTTGAGTAGGAGGGGCAGGCTGACCCTCAAGATGTGCCACATCACCCTCAAGCTGGCATAGCAGATCTCCAAACTCCTTTTGAAGCTCGCTATGCACCAATCCCTGAATCTGCTGATGGGTGACAGTGTCCTGTCTGTGCCTGCTCCCAGGGGGGATGGGCCGCATCCCTTGAGGCAGTTCCACCCAAAGGTGGTGCAGTACCAGCGGATGAGGAGGTCCCGGGTTGGGTCTCAGACATACTGGGGCCTGGTGCTATGGCCTGTTGAGGTGGGACAAGCAGATCCGCTGGGATCGGCCTTCCCAGATGTTCTATGGTGTTGCAATTTTATAGCATATGTTGGTTAGTCATGAAAAACACATTCCAGGATTAGTTATAACAGCATGTGTAGGGATTCCCATTAACCCAAAACAATAGATTTGGAACACACATGTATATATGGAACCACAGTGATCATTATAATGGCATGCAGGTTGCACTGATAGCAATAGGTCACCAATGATAGTATTTGAACAGGGAACATTAATAATCAAACAACATTTAAATATTTGTAGAACAATAGGACATATGTCCCAACAGTAGGTTTGGTGAAAAACATACCCATTGATTTATGTGTTTAGATTATTGGTGCAGATAGGGTGGGGTAGAGAGAGAGATGACAGTTACCAACTGTATAGGCTTCAATTGTTCACAACTTTAATGCCCATTGCTCTACTCATTAGTCTGCAGGTATTACTTCACTTTACATCACCATATGGCCTTGGGTTAGGCAGTGGTATGTTTGTACACAGTGTATAATTACAGCCTTCTTACAGCTACTTTATATCTTTTCTTACCTGGTAGACCTGTAGAGGAAGTTTCTATTAATGCTGCCTGACTGTTTCTACCCATATTCACATTGTCAGGGTTACATATGTGCACTCATACTGTGTGTGTGTGTGTGTGTGTGTGTGTGTGTGTGTGTGTGTGTGTGTGTGTGTGTGTGTGTGTGTGTGTGTGTGTGTGTGTGTGTGTCTGCTACTGCCATACTCTGCCATCATTTATATCAGTCACCCTGAGTGTGGGTGGCAGTGACCACTAGCTGTGACTGCGTGGCACTTGAGGGACATTTCTTGGAGGAGACTAATTGGTGTATGTACTTATCTTGCTGTCATTTGCAGCCTTGGGGTTGGACAGTGGGTTTTGTACACAGTAAATAATTACAGCCTTCTTACAACTAAGATATACCTTTTCTTACCTGGCAGACATGTGGAGGAAATTTCTGTTAACACTACCTGACTGTTTCTACACATATTCACATATTCCTGATTGAAAATATGCATACAGCTTACTACCACTCCCAGGATTCAAACCATGCCTGTTTGTGCATAAAATAGAACAAAGTTTGTGTTTTGTCAGAATGAGCTATTGAGAAACTGCTGTTTCTTATTTGACTGTTTTTTGCCTAATACTCTCTTGGTGGTATAATCTAACCTCTTGATTCTGACATTCCTGCATGACAGATACTACTTATACTGTGTATTCCTGTTTTAACATAGCGCAGTCTGGAAAACATTGGTTAACACAACATTATTATTCAGGTATCAGATCTTGGTGCATGGAACATTTCATATAGTTAATCTCCTGTTTAACAACTCCACAATCTTTGTCAGATGAGCCTTGATTATTTAATGCTTTCAGAGGTATAGTTGCTGTGCAAAAACTGTGCACATTTCAATTCATACCACCACATACCAAAGTAAAAATAACCAGTCCGAGGTTTTGACTTTTACTGACAGGTACCGACACTTTTATTGATATATAACCTGCACATCACTATTACTTTGCTAATGTTTTGTTTATTCTGTACAAACCATACCCATTTCTAAATACTGACAGGTGACATTCTAGTCCTTTCTATTTATTTGCCATGAATACTACAAGCTAAATTTGTACTCACCAGCCTCAGCATGCAGCCTTAGCAGCCTGCTGGTATGGGCATCCATGTTCATGGCCCTGTCATCTGCAGCTGTACAGGAGATAGAGAAATATTTATGCATACCTATCCAACACATACACAGGCTGGACTTTGGAAAACACTTATTGATACTGATACTTACACACCGCTGTGACATTCCTTGCCCATGCATCTTGGAACCACCTGTCCAAGAGCTCCCTCTTCCTATGTTTCAAGTCAGCAAAGTGGTGCTGGACCTGCTCACCAGTCCAAGGGATGCCAGTGGCACTGGTGAGGTCACATGCAAGACAGTCCCAGGCCTCTGCTTTGTATTGGGAGCCCTGGTACTGTTCCTGCAGCAGTCTCCCTTCATGGTTTTATACTAGGAGTCCAGCCATGACCCTGGACTCCTGGATGCTCCAGCACTGTACCCAAAAGTGCACACCTTCACCAACACCAACCATAGTGCCTGCAGTAGAGATCTACAACTGGTTATGAGCTGTATTTCTGCCAGCAAGGTTTAAATAGGGATGATTTCCCTCCCTTTGCCATGATTGGACAGTTTTGAATATGCTGTGCTAAGCTAAGCAATGGGCATTGCTTAAAGGGATAGATACTAGGTACTGCTTATCAGTGTGCTAATCTGCTTAGCTACACTAATTATTGCTAAGCATACAACTTTAAGCAATGCTTACTCCAGCTAAGCACAGCTGAGCATAATTTAGCATTGTTCAGCTTTCATTTTATGGACTATCATTATTATCATTATCATTATTATTTATTTATTTAACATTTGTTAACCAGGAAAGTTTGACTTGGAACAAAGCCAATATTCAGAGGAGGCCCGGGAAAAAACGCTCCAAATGCATGTCTTTATAATGTGGGAAGAAACCAGAAAACCAGGAGGAAACTCAAATGAAGGCAGGGAGGACATGCAGACTCCACACAGAAAGCAACCCAGCAAGAATCGAACCAGAGAACTTCTTGCTGTGAGCCGACAATGTTACCTCATTTCACCACTGTGCCATCCATTATTATTATTATTATTATTATTATTATTATTATTATTATTATTATTATTAATTATTATTATTATCATTTTATGTGCTTTCATTACATTATATTCTTTTGTGGCTATACTGTATGGGACACTTGTGTTTACATGGGGGTTTCACATCTGTACTACACTGACACTTCACATTTGGACCTGCTACACTACCCTGGTTAACAAATAAATATTATTCTCTACCTATTTCTAGAAAAATATACCTTTAGTGCTGTTGTCACAAATAAAAATGAATGGCCTGCATTGAGGGTCAATCCGTGAGTGACTGTATGTTAAGCGAAAGCTCTAAGTACTATGCTATTTCACTTTGACTATGCTGTCTGTATAGTTTTGTTTAGCTCCTTCAAATGTTTAAGCTATGCTATGCATAGCTGCATGATGTGCAGACCGCTCAGCTATGCTTAAACTTTATTGGGGAATGGAAAAAAAAATAAACATGTAACATTACTCTTATAAACTGAAAGCTGCTAGAATAAATCAATTTGTGTTAGCATACATTTTTTGAAGGATATAAGTTGTGAAACTGCAATGTATGTCACTATTTAGTGACTCTAATCCTTAGATCATCTCAATGATTTGCCAGACAAGAGGAAATTTTATTAGGAAAGGCCAAACATATAAGGGAAAACTCTGGACATTCTGTGAAAATCAGGGCAGTTGAGAGCTATGTTGTGGGGGGTTGTACTTCTATATTTTGTCCACGGACACTGTTGTCTTGTGATAATAGTGTCCAAGGACACTGTTAGTTGCTTTAGAATTGCCATATGGCAATTCTAGAGTGCAGGGGGGCATGTGTACTGTGTGAGCAATGCTCAGATACACCCCCTGCGCTCATACCCGGCTTGTGTCCCTGTAGAGAATACAGCAGCATGCCTTCATAAATATGCAAGGTGCGCTGCTGTTCTACATGGGCATGATCCACTCTGTGCAGGAATAGCACTATTCCCTCATGGAGTTTAATGAATCCAGGGGGTAATTTTTTCCAACAAAATCCAGTCTTAGTTTTAGACTTGTAGAGAAATTTAGGGTGAGTAAACTCTACAGTAGAAAACGTTTTTGTAAAGTTATACTAGAAAGTAGTCAAAAAAATTCTGTTTCACTAAATACAATACTCTCAGTAGATTAATTACAGATTGTAGCAAGTTTTCTTGTCTCACAAAAACATTTTGTATTCAGAAAATAACAACCTATCTTGTTGAAGCTTCCACAAGGCAACAGTTCCAAATATAGTCTTAAAATCACAACAGTATACACATGCACACACCTCCAGGAGATGGAAAAGATAAAGTGTCAGTAATATAGAACATTTTGCCAACTTTCTAACAAACCCAAATAATCTTCAGTCAGTGCACAATAATCACCATCTTCCCAAAAGTCTAGTTTATAACAGGCATGTGATAAGGAATTATCTCCCAGGTGGACTCTGTCTGTCTGTCTGCCTCTTTCCTCAACTCTTCCCCATTTTAATGTTGTTTGCTCTGCCTTGTTAATTCATAGTTTCTGTGGAGTATAGGTCTTCTGCAAATTATAACTCCCTTCATTCACTATGCCTGATGTCTACTGCAACATTTAATTTTTTGAATTCAAATGATTATAATTTCTACATTCATCTACCTCTTATTTTAATTATAAGGCAATCATATGTGATATCTTTTTAGCATTTTGCATCACTGATCTCTACTACAAATTGTTCTAATTTAAATAGAGAAAATCAGCTTAGTTTCTTCATTTATTACTTCTCATTACTTCAAGCTTTCTATACTTAGATTTTGCATCATTCACTAATGCTTTAATGAGTACATTACCTGTTCTGGATATGGAAAACAAAAGCCTGTTATAATGTGTTATGCAATGTCTTTCTTGTAGTCAATGAGATTTATAAGTTTATTTTTTCAAGCACATGGAGTAATGGTGCTGACCCAAAGCCCCACTCTGTCTGAGGTTTTCCATCCTCTTTTACTCTCTCAGTAGTCTCATCCTAACTCCATTTTCCTAGGATCTTGTCTTATCTTTTGGTGTTCATCTTCTCCTACATTTATTGGTTTGTCTTTGTGGCATAAGCTGCTTCCTGTTCTTCCATTGATACATGTATCCACACTATGTTCATTCCAGAACTCTACTGTTAGCCATTCTCTAACAGAACCCCCATATCTATGTATCTCTAGGCTATTAGTTGGGTCAGTATCTTGTCAGTTGGTGAATTGGTGTGGTTTCTTTCTGGAGTTGGGGCTACACCAAACTTTTATTTTTATTTTGTTGACCATGCTAATCAGACTATTAGCTTCTTTTCAGAGGAGACCCAAAGCAGTACTTATGGTACTAAGGAAAGTTTGTTCAGGGAACTGATGAAATTCCTTAATCTTTTTAATTGGAGCCATATGATCTTTTATATCCACATGATCTACAACCAACTCAAGCATATGGGACATTGGTTTAACATCTCATCCAACTAATGACACACTCAGGAGTGCACAATCTCCCTTATGCTGTATTTAAGTATCAGCAATCCTCCAACCTGGTGTGGTATTACAATCCACAGTCTTCTGCACCAAAGGTGAGTGTGCTACCTGTTACACCACTACACTCCTCGGCATTTTCCCTTCCTGTTCTTTCCAAAGGTCCATACATTGGGAAGTCCTTTCCAAAAAATATATCAGGTAAGATAAAAATTATGACTGTATTGTGCAGGACCTTACTAAAATTCATTTGTATCTCCATCTAGGTGACAAGATAGCACATTTTCTCCTCATACAGATAATTTAAACAGATTTTATGAGTGGGCTTTTCTTCTACAGATATGCTGTTCTTTTACTGATATACTCATGCTGCCAAATACCAGTAGCCTCATGACTCAGCCTATTTTTATCAGGCACTTCATTAATTTCATGACAGAGCAGTAAAATAATGTATTCTCAACCATCATGGTTGTAAATCGGTTATATTTCATGGTCTCTTCATGTCCTCAAGGCTCCCTTGTTGCTTGTATGGGGGTTTCTGGCTTATTTACTTGACAATAGTATTTAGCAATGTGCCCCTGATTGCCACATTTAAAGTATAAAATAGAAAACAATATCTGCATCATTTTACTCACCATTTTATCTATTATTTTGGACTTTTCTTAAATAAACTTTCATAACATAACAGTATTTCCACTAGAGTGAAAAAGCTTTTTGGCATACTATGCTGCTTGACACACCCATCACTTAATGTTGGCAAAGCTCTCTTGAACCTGTGTATAATAACTACTTTATCACAAAGGAAATGGCCAAAATTTACTCCCAGATGGAATGATTCATCTCTCAAAAGTTTCCAGGTAGTCTCTGAGGTTTTCTCCAGTGGTTAGTACATTGAAAAGTGGACCAGACACAGGTTGAGGTATTGCTATGGTTAGCACTATCATTCCATCAGTAGCAGTAGCTAGGATATACAGCAACTGTTCTACTATGTTCAGCACTCAAACTTCAGACTCCTCCACTTGATACTTCACTGAGACATACACACACTTCTGGACTGTGTATGTGAATATGGCACAACAGTAGTAGCACAGTACAATACCAGGAAAATGGCAAAACATTTGTTTTGCTCTCAGTTATTGATTACCTTCACTATTTTGTAGCAATGTGCTGCTGAATCAGAAATTCAGGATTTGCAAATGAATTTTCATTTACTTGCTGCACTTACCAGATGTTGCATTTTAAGTAGCAAACACACAATCATTTCTTGGAAGATAAATATTTTTAGTGTCCAAACTTAAGATAAAGCTAACTTCCCTATGGAGAAAACAAAACCGTAGTAACAGGTAAAATAAGAAAACAGTTCTAGCAACAATTCAGTCTGTTAAATAAAGCAAACAGTGCAGTCTATTAGCCACACTACAGGCAATGCCTCATTGAGGTACAAATCAAATAACCACTGATGCTGTCAATTTCAAATGAGACTAATGGTCATGAATTAAGCAAAAAAAAAAATGATGATTTTTATCAACAGTCCATAGGTTATGCAGATAAGAGATACTGCCATCATGTATGTTACTACATTTTACTGTGTCTCCAAGCAGACTCCCATCTAAGAACCAAATGTTCTGGCCTTGGTTTATCTTTTCTACAACTATACTGCAGACTTCTTGGGTTTTTACTTCAGCAGTGTCTCCCATGTTTTTCCTAACATCGTCTTAAAAAGGTGCAGATGCACAAATGAATCCAATTATCTTGCCTACAGATAATTTTCATTAAAGGGACTAGTCCCTGTTTCCTCACTATCAGTGAACTCCCTTATGTAATTGTCCTATTTACCCCAGCAGACACTGCGGCCACTTTCTTTTAGAGCTCCAACTCTCCTAAATCCATTAACCAAAATAAATCTACACAGATGAAACCTAACCATACAGTGCAAATAAATATAGTTACACTAAGCACTTTCATCATTTAACATGTAAGACTTCATCAATACCTCATAAAACCATTATTTATGTCTATTGTCTGTCCATTCCATGCTTCATACTTGTGAAGTCACCATTGTATGTTACCTAGTGGCCACATTATGTAGCTATTGATGTTTATTTTTTGTATTCTGTTCCCCAATCTGCTTTTAGTTGCCTCAGTGTTGCATTCTGAGTACAGACTTTCAGACAGGGTTGGATTAGTGGCAACCATTTAACAACAGACAGAATAACTTTACAGAGGCTGAAGGCTTTGCAATATTTTGAGGTTTTCCAATTGTTTGAAATCATAATTTGCATTTTTTTCATGATGCTGCAATTATTGACAGTGAAGGTGAAGCTGTTGCCAATGTACAATGTATCCACTTGTGCAGACTATCCTGAAGAATCTCATCATATTTTATTAAAATACCTTTGTTGCCTAATTTGTAGTTGTCAGCCTATTTGGTTATCTAAACCACATTTCATATCATTCACTCATCAAATCTGATACAAATAATTGAAAAGAAAAATAACCCAAACAAAGAGCCATGTGAATTCCTCTTAATAATCTACATCAGGATAAGCAGGTTATCCCTGCACTGACTTTTAGGCCCTGATATTTAAATCAATGTTTTACACAGTGAAATACATATGAAATTAGACGTACTGTTTATAATTTGATAATTATTAATTTCTGAATCTGTTAAACAACTGAGGTTTGCTTTATCCCATGATAAAGAATTTGTCTTATGCATTAAAGTAGTCTAAATATAACAAAATTAAATGTTTAAGGCATACACAGGAATGGTCCATAATATTCTTACTGAGAGTCATTGTCTGTTCTACATAAGATGAAGGTTTAACAGGAATAACAAAGAAGGCCAAACAAGCATTTGCTGTCTTAGGAATTAACAACCATATTATTTGTTTTCTAACAAATTGCACATACGTAGATCTAACTTCTAACTCTGTGATAAGCTTTACACTGATAATATCATTGCTAAAGTCCACTCACAACTAAAATTCTCTTGTAGGATATCACATTTAATTATCTCCACCTGCTCACAAAGCACTTGCTAAAAATGTTCTTCTGGGATATGTTCTTCCTGTACTAACGCTCAAAGACTTCAAGTCACCGAGAATGAGACTGACAGATTTCTCTGACTTGCTAATGCAACCTGCTAAAGGACCTGAATTGACAACCCATTATAATAAGGTCCCCTTATCTTCTATGCACCTTAATTTATAAAATTTTAAATGATCTGTTGCCACTTCCCTGTAAAAAGAAAAATCTCAACTAGAGAGCAATCCTATCCTCTAAGGAATTCCTGGAGGACTTAATCCCTAGGATTCATTAACAATTGTGTAGGCTTTGTGCAAAGCCTGCACAATTACAGAGTGTTAGCGAGATGAGCAGCAGCTTAAATGAAGTAAGGGCAAGTTGATTGCAAGAAATAAGGTGCAGGGCATGTTAAATGGGAAAAATGTACACAGAATGCAATGTCATAGTGCAGACATAAGTACAAGGGGAAGGTGTACACAGTTAATGCAGTCAAATATAATTATGTCACAAAGAAACATTTCAAACAGAAATACTTCCATATTGATGTAATAATTAATGCTGTTCCCATTTCTTTATAGTTTCATAGGTTCATAGGTAGGTACTAGGCTACTGGCCCTAGGGCCTATATAAGCCTAGCCAAACGGTACCCTGGCTTTCGCCACCCAAGAAAATAATTTTCCTGTACCCCTGTTGAGCAGAGACACAGAAGTGATCCTCGGGGTGAATTTCCTATTTCCCAACCAATCATCAAGATTTTTCTTGAAGAGTGCTAATGAGGAGCTTTGTTTGATATAGATAGGTAGTTTGTTCCAGAGTATGGGAAGACTCTGGGACAGGAATCTATCCCTCCAGCATGTTCTGTTTATTGTGGTGACAAGGTTTAGGTCCCCAGAGCTTGTAGCTCAGAGGGGTTGGGATTTCTTTAAGTGGAGCATGTCCAACAGCTCTGGGTTTGACATAGCTTTGTATGTTAGGCAGAGATCGCCTCTGAGTAGACAAAATGTGATGGAGTAAAGCTGGAATTTTTTGAGACGGTCTGCATAGGGCATCTGTTTGAGGCCAGTAATCCTCTACATGAGGTATTTCTGCTGCCTTTCCAGTTGTTGTAGATGTCTTTTGAGGTACATACCAAAAGGGGCATTGTACTCTATAATGGGTCTAATGAGTGATGAGTAGAGGGGAACAATGACCTCTTTTTTCCTGGATATGAAACCTTTTTTGATGTGGTGTGCCACGTAGAAGGATTTCCTGACTACTGTGGCGATGTGATTATCAAAGGAGAGACTATTGCCCACCTGTGTCCCAAGGTCTCTTATCACACTTTCAGTGTTAAGTAGACTACTACCACCTATGTGGTAGTTCATGGGTGCAGAGTTTTTACCAAAAGGGATGACAATGCACTTTTTGGCATTGAACTTGAGGCCATGGCTTTGACACCAGACATCTGTCTCAGTGAGGCTCTTTTGTAGGATGTCCACATCATTAGGAGTTTTGATTATGGCTCCTAGTTTGCAGTCATCTGTGAACTTCATTAGCCAAAGACCTTCTGTGTTAGCCTGTACTTCAGAGAAGTAGATACCAAACAGGAGAGGACCCAGGACTGAACCCTGTTGTACTCCACTTGTCACTGGTCTGAAGTTGGATTTGGAGTCTGCTACTTTCACAGTGTGGGTTCTGTCAGTGAGCCAGTTGGTAACCCATCTTGTGACATAGGGATTTATACCTAGTTTAGTGAGTTTATCTATAATTCCAGTGTGGGGGATGGTGTTGAAAGCCTTGGAAAAATCTAGATAGGCTGTGTGAACCACCTTACCCTCATCTACGGCTTTGGTGACAGCTTCAAAGAAGTCAGGTTTAGGTGACATGATCTGCCTTTTACAAACCTGAACTGGGTAGGGTCCAGAGTTTGGAAATGACCAATGCAATTGTTTATAAATTCCATGATGATACATTCCATAGCCTTGTAGACCAGGCTCGTCAGGCTATTGGGGCTGTAGTTCCCAGGGTCCGTGGTGGCTCCCCCTTTGTGGAGTGGGATAACTGTTGCTGTACACCATTCACTGGGCACAAAGCCTGAGGTGAGGCTATGATTGAACATGGTACTTAGGCGGGGTGTCAGTTTGTTCTGTAGTTTGTGTAGAACGCAGCCTGGGATGTTGTCAAGTCCCATGGATACTGTGTTCTTGGCTTTGGAGATTGTGTTTTTTACTTGTACAGCCATGATTACAGGAACTTTGCATTCTTCCGGTATAGAGATGGGCCCTTTAAGTGATGAGAGGAGGGTAAAGTTAGCACTGAACCTATCTGCCAGAATGTTGGCAATATCAGTTGGTTCTGTATATTTAGTGCCATTGTGCTGTAACTCAGAGCAGATCTGAGTGTTGCCACTGAGATTCTTGACATAGCAATAGAATGCTTTGTGGTTGTCTTTAGAATCAGTGGCAATTTTTTTTTAACTAGCTTTGGAGGATTTTATGAGGGATCTCAGCTTCTTACTGAGGCTGACCAGGGAGTTTGTCCAATCATGGGATTTTACTCTTTTTTGCAACAGTTTCTTTCTTCTGTTGCAGAGTTTGTTAATGACAAGGGACCACCAGATTGGCTTCCTTTTTTTGGAAGATAGCATCTTGGTTCTGTTAGGGATTGCATGATCCATGCACTTGTGTAAGTGCTTATAAAGTGCATTTGTGTAGGATTCAGCAGTCGTACCTCTATTGTCTGTCAGCATGAGTTTTATGAAGTTTGCCACTTCTGTCTTAAGAAGCGTGAAGTTGGCTTTGGAGAATTTTTTTATGGTGGTTTCCCTAATAGGGGGTGGGGTGGGATGTGGATGTCTAGGGAGATTAGCTTGTGGTCGGATCTGACCAACAAGAAATTGACCTCTGGTGTGGAACATTGGTTGCCAATGTTGGTAATGACCAGGTCTAGGATATTGCTGTCCCTGGTGGGGGTGTGGATAACTTGATCCAAGGCACTGGAATTTATGAATTCCAGAAAATGTTGAGCACAAGAGTTGGTACATGAGCAGTTTCCCAGTTAACGGTGGGGTAGTTGAAATTGCCCATTATTAGGGTGTTAGGTTGCACCCTAATATCTTCCAGTGTATCAAGAAATGAGGAGTGGGAATCCTGGGGCATAGTGGGGGATCTGTAGCAAGCTACAATTTGGATTGCGGTCTTGCCCAAAGTTAGTTGCACTTGGATAATCTCGGATGCATTATGCTGAGCAACTAGCCTGGAGGTGTGGATATCCTTAATGAATATGGACATGCCTCCGCCTTTAGTGTTTCAGTCCAGGTTAGGTGGCCGGAAGGTATTTTTTGAATTATAGCCTGGTAATGAAGGGGTGCTCTCTGGAGCCTTGAACCAGGTCTCTGTCACGGCCCAGATGTCGATGTTCTCCATTTTAAGGAGTGCCTTGAGTGAGTGCATTTTGAGGTTCAGACTTCTAGCATTGAGTAGCATTACCCTCAGATTTTGCTTGCTTGTACCTGTTACGGTGGTGAATTTATCATTTGAACTTTGTCTAAAAAAGGCACTAAAGGGGTGGCAACAGCCTTAGCCAGTATCCAGAATTCCATGGTCAACAGGTGCAGGCCATCTCTGGCAAAGCTTTGTGGTTTGTCGATCACATAATCCCAGGCAGACAGATACTGGATCCCCTTAGAATGACACCAGAAGCTTAGCCAATTGTTGAAGTCAATTATTTTGTCCTTGTACAGTGGTATCATTCTGGGTAATGGCAGAATGCTATTCAGGGCTAGGGTCATACCTGCCTGGGCTACAAGATCGGAGAGCTCCTCTATGTCTTTTCATGTAGTCCAGGGAGGTACATCTCAGGTCATTCACACCAACATGGACAATGACAGAGTCATATTTGTACTTGTGCAGTGACCTGAGTGCATGTGCTATGTGGAGGATCCTGGCACCCAACAGGCAGCTGACAGTAACTTTCTCTTTGTTTAGCCTGGTGAGTGGAACATCAGTGTGCCTGCCTATAAAGTCACCTCTGACTAGAGTGTTGGGTACATTGTTATGCCTTATGGGCTGTGGTTGAGTGGCACACTGAGTTCGTGGGCTATGTGTCATTTGGGTTGTGTTGGGGGGTGGAGGTTGTTTGCATTTCTGCTTTGGAGGTCCCTGTTGCTTGAGTAGATTTTTATTGAGAGCCTCCATGAATGCAGTTGTGTGTTTTGTGTTTCTATGTGTGTGCTTTGGTGGTGTAGGTTTTGAGGGACTATGTGATGAGTGTGGTGTGGTGCAAGTGTTTACCTTCTCCTCTTGACTGTCTAGTCCAGTCTTGGGTGAAGAGAGCTTTGCTTCCAGTTTGGCTATATAAGTGCATCTCTCACAGGTTGTAGTATTTACCTACATACATAACTAAAATTGACATGCTAACATGCGAGAGGGACACATTGGCAACATTGCAACAAAGGGGAGTAAATGTGATGCCAGCTTGAGGTAACAGCAAGTACTGTGGATACATTAGGAATATTAATATAAACTACGGTTATTGAGCAAGACATGTATATACTGGGAATGTGTCTGTGACAACTGACAGTAGTGCTTGTATTTTCCACTGCATCATGTATAAACAAGAAGAGATTAAGCTTACAGTTGTGTCATGCACATCAGAAAAGGAAATGTTTTACCATTTGTTGTCATTTGGCAACCATAGACATGAGGTATATTACCCTGAAACACGTATTAGACAAATGTGTTATAATCATGTACATCCTAAACAGCAATATAATAGGACTTAATACACAAGTGGCAAATGACAACACAGATTTGATGACATTACAGGAGTACAAGGTGTCCATAAATGGAGTGCATCTACTGCATGATTATATTGACATGCTGACAAAAATTACAGCAAACACTATTATAACAACATGTAAACAACACAAACACACAAGAAAGCATATTAACACAAGCCTGATCACACCTTATGATGATCTTGCAGCATGCCATATGGTACAAAATGTTACATAAGTCATCACATCCTATAAAACGTATAGTGTGAAGAAAACAATTATAAACAATTACAGTAATACATAAATGTTTTGAGGAAGACATGCAATACCCTGTATTCATATTTGGAAATTAAATAATGCCTGTGAACAATCAATGACATCTGCAACATTTGCATCTTGCCTGACTCAAACACATGCTGGGACAGATTTTACTTTATTCAAACTTCTGCCTATTCTACTGCACATTCTGCATAGCTGTGTATTAGCTGTGTCTGCCACATGACATAGCAATGGATCTTGTTACAAATACATGAAATTAATGTGTGAAGTAATAAAGAACATTTGAGGATAATTTGTACAATATGATTTTGTCAAAATGATGAGAAGGACGTAACTGTGTTAATCTTCACTCAGCTGTGGGCAGTACAATGTCAATTTTTCTCAGCCAAGGATGCTGTTCCTTTTGTTTTGTACAACAACATTGTCGCAGAACTGATCTGCACCCTATGTAGATATGCTATACATCATTAATCAATGCATGTGCCACAGGAGCACCCACACCATGACATTTGCAGAACATCTGTTTCACTGGTAGAAAATGTCAAAACGAGTTTATATTTCTTTTTCTAAAGTAAAAAAAATTGAGAATAGTAACTTAATACAGTGTTGTTTGTGCAGCGTCATATACTGTTGCCCTTTGCTGGAAGTCCATCAACTAATGATGTGTATGAATCCCATACACCACAGTGGAAGTCTTAACAAACTCCACCTATGTGAATCCATTACATTGTTATGATTGTGCTGCAAGCAATTTGTATGAGATAAAAGGAATGGGGGACGTTTCTCCCACTCTAATTGTACTAATTATAACAGTGGTGGATGTCATTCATGCATAACATCATCAGCTTACAGTCAGTCAGTGTGGATTTTGAACACCTGACTATGTGACAACAATGCTACATGATATTGTGAACAATGAATGTATCACAGTGCAAGTGTTGCTAAAATTTAGATATTTTAGGGTGTTTGAAGCCATGACATCATACAATTGCTGTAACCCTCTGCCAGTGAAACTGTCTCCAAAGTGGAACTTTACATCAGGGGTGTTATCATGGGTAGTATTGGACATGACAGTACACACAAGCACATTAGTTAACCAATGTCAGAATCAAGCCCCTAACTTATTTAGTTATACAAATATAGAACAAAGATTTAGCTGCAAGAGCCACAGCACAAGCTTGACTTGAAATGGTAGAGAATGCACTTTTGGCATAATGACCTCATTAGTGTGATGCAGAGAAGATGTTTATGGTAAAAGTCAGAAAAGGGGATGGGGTCATTCTCTCCCATGTTAAAATCCTCTCCTGAGTGGAAGCTGATATCATCTGTTCCAAAAACTATATGTACCTGATATTGCAATTACACACACACGTGTACTTGCGCGCACACACACACACACACACACACACACACACACACACACACACACACACACACACACACACATATGCATTCACCATTGTGCAATTAGAACCTCCTTCCTATCTAGTTAAATAAACTACATAGCGCAGTATTAGTTCTAAGTGTCACAGGAATAGCATGACTTTTGTAGTGGTAGACAGCACTTATGAAAGGTTGACCTCATCATTGTTGCAGAGAAAATGTTTGTGGTAAATGTAGGATATGGGGATGGAGGAATCCTCTCCCAGGTTAAATTTTTCCCATGTCAGGAAAGATGACCGAGCACATCTCTTCAGGTAGCTATATGACATTAAAGCCACATGCACAAAGGTTCATCCCTGTGAGATCTGAACCTCCTACCTAATTGCACATTCTAGAGAAAGTACATTTGTGTAAAATCTTACTATAATGGTAGATGTCCTTGCCTTCACCACTGCAATATTCATTACTATGTGGGATTTCCTGCCATGAAGTCCAATCGTCTGGCCAGTCTACCAAAGTCTACCATTGCTTTAGGTATGCTGAATATCAACTACACACTCCTTGCATAATGTAGGGCATAAAGGTGACATTCAGGTGTACCATCTTCAGAACTGATTGCCCCAGTAGGAACAGCAGTCCAAGGAAAACCAAAGAGCACCTGCACATACAGAAAAAAAAAAGACAATTGGATGGACGGAGGGAGTGAATACTGCAGCAGTGAAGGCAAGGACATCTACCATTATGGTAAGATTTTACACCTGTACAATGTCCTTACACTCACTGCTGCAGTATTCATTACTATATAGGAGGGTGCCAAAGCTCAAGAAGAAACTTGGGAGAAGGAAGCTGCAGTAGAGCCTTCTAAAAAGCCATGAAGATTGGCATTAGCAAATGCAGCTCTTGCTCTGGAGTTGCCATCCAACTTGTAATGTTTGGTAAATTTATGCACAGAAGTCCAGGTAGCTGCTTCAAGAAGAGAATTAGTGTGTGAACCCTTGAAAAGAGCACCAGTAAAAGCAACAGCTCTAGTAGAATGAGCCTTTACAGAAGAAGGAAGGGTCTCACCATGAAAAGTGTAACAAAAAGAAATAGCCTTTGAAATCCAAGTAGAAATAGTTTGCTTGGAAATAGCCCATCATAAAGGCCTAGGATGAAGGGAAACAAACAACTGATCTTTTCTGATAGCTTTAGTCTTAACCAAATAAAATCTGAGCTGTCTATACACATGTAAGGTATGCAGTATCTTCTCACTGTCAGATTGTGGAGAGGGGAAAATATAGGCAAATTAATAGACTGATTAAGTGACAACTCATTAACCACCTTGGGCATAAAAGAAGGATTAGTACACAAAGACACCCTGCCCTCATGAAATATCAAAAAAGGTGGACAAGCCATAAGGGCTTGTAACTCAGACAACCATTTGGCAGAAGTAAGAGCTACCAAAAGATTTGTCTTCCAAGAACAATATTGCAAGGAAGCTGAAACAAAAGGAGCCTGAGTCAGTTTCTCCAGAACAGAATTAAGATCCCAGGAAGGAGGGACAGGCTTCCTGGGAGGTCTAATATTAAGGATGCCTTTAAGAAATTGCTTAGCCTCAAATCTAGAAGCTAACAGGGGAGTTAAAGGAAGACAAGCAGAAGGAGCTGATAAGTGGGTCTTAATAGAAGATTAGGACAAACCAGCATTGAGCAACCAAAGGAACATCTACAGTAAGTGGGTCCAAGTCAAGAGAAGGACAACAAATAGAAAACCTCTTCTGTTTAGATAAGTAGGATTTCCTAGTGGTAGGTTTCCTGGCCTCCTGCACGACCTGCAACATGTCCTCAGAAATAAATGTGTCTATGAGGGAGCAAAACCCTATTCCACAGTGTTAGTTGAAGCGTGGACAGGTGGGGCTGGATGTCTTGTGTGAGTAGATCCACCCTGTGAGGTAGGTTGTGATGATTGCCCTTGGCTAAATGCAGAAGTAGAGGGAACAAGTGCTGTCGCAGCTAAAAGGGAGTCACCAACAAGATTTTGGGAGCATTCTGTTGAATCTTGAATAGGACTCTCAGAATGAGAGGAAGGGGAGGGAATGCATAAAGAAACATCCCTTTCCAAGAAAATGAGAGGGTGTCCCCCTTCCATACCAGAGGACCTGGGTCTCTAGCACAAAACAGATGAAGTTGTGTGTTCAGCGGGGAGGCAAAGAGATCTACTTGAAGAATACCCCACTGGTGAACAATGTCCAGAAACACATCCCTGTGAAGCATCCATTCATGGGACAGAGTGAAGGACCTGCTCAGAGTGTCTGCCACAATGTTCTGATCTGAAGGAATATAAACTGCCTGAAGAGTCACTTGATACTTGACAGCCAGATCCCATACCAGAAGTGCCAGCCTGCAAAGAAGGTAAGATCTTGCCCCCCCCCTCCATTTTTTTCATAGACCACATAACTGTGGTATTTCCGGTGAATACCTTGAGAGGTCCCAGATAGAAAAGAGGATGAAAGGCCTGAAGACCCAGTATAAGAGCTCTCACCTCTTTGATGCTAATGTGCTTATTCTGCTGACAAGGTGACCACACTCCCTGAACTTTCAGGGAGCCAAACATTGCTCCCTATCCCACATCTGAAGCATCTGTCAACAGATCCTGATAGGGAAGAGAAAGATGAAAAAGGGAGCCCTGCATTCAAAGACAACTGCTGAATCCACCACAGAAATTCCTTCTTGAGACAAGAGAGAAGAGGAACTGCAAAGTCTAGCTGATGTGCATGTTGAAGCCACAACAGCATCAGAATCCACTGGAGATTCCTCATGTGAAGTTTGCCCAGAGGAAGCATCAGAATGGTTAAAGCCATGAACCCCAGAGCTCTTAGAAACTTTTTGGCTGTAATGGAGGCCAGGGTAAGAAGAGTTTGAAAGTAAGAAATTAGAGTTAAGGCCTTTGAAGGAGGCATGGATGCCATCATTGTTACCGTCTGAATCCTGCAACCCAGAAAGAGATGATCCTGACAAGTAGTCGGGGAAGACTTTTTGAAGTTTATTGTGATCCCCAGACTTTAAAGAAGAGAAAAGGTAAAAATGAAGATTTTGCAAAAGGACCGCTAGAGAGGATGACCGAAGCAGCAGGTCATCCAAGTAAGGAAATATTTGAATCTCTTGAAGCCTTAAAAAAGCAATCACAGGACCAAGGCATTTGGTGAACACCCTTGGGGCAGTAGAAAGGACAAAGGGCAAAGCACAGAATTGAAAATGCCAGGAAGCAACAGAGAAATGCAAATACCTCCTGAAAAGAGGATGGATCGGAATATGAAGATAAGCATCCTTGAGATCCAGAGACACCAGAAAGGCCTGAGGTAGCAAGAGAGGAAAAAGGGTCTAAAGGGACAACATCCAAAAGGAAGGCACCTTCAGAAAGGTGTTTACATGAGAGAGGTATATAATTGGTCTCCAAGTACCTTCTTTTCTGGGCACTAGAAACATTTTTGAATAAAACCCCTTCCCTCTTTGGGACACAGGCACCTCTTGAATAGTACCCTGAGACAAGAGATCTCAAAGAACCTCTGGGGAAAAAAGGAAGTTGTTCCTGAGGAGGCTGAGGAATGCCCATAAAAGGAGGACAGGAATTCCACACCATGAAGTACCCCTGACAAATGATTGACAGAACCCAAGAATCCTGGGTAATTCTAAGCCGAATAGGAAGAGAAAGAGAAAAGCGAAGAGAAAGAGGAATGTGGCTGAGAACAGGTGGATAGTCAGACAGCACCTGGTTTGTCAGGAAAGGAAGTCTTGAGAATCCCTGCAGTCTGAGTGGCCTTAGCAAGAGGAGCCCATTTACCACCCTTTTTACCTTTAGCAGGAGGGCAAAATTGCCTATGAACAAAGGCTGGCTTAGCAGGGTAGTTTTTCTGAAATTTAGGCAGAGGAGAAACAAAGACATATTTAAGTTCCTGTAAGGCCTTCCCCTTATCCTGAAGAGACTTAAACAAACTAGCAGCCACTTCCCCAAACAAAAGTTTAGTATCCAGAGGAGCATCCAGCAACTTAGCCTTAATATCAACGGGTAAAGGTTGAAGCCTAAGCCAAGCATACCTCCTCAGTACTGGACCAAAAGCAGCAGCCCTAGAACAGGCATCCGCTGTATCATAACTACATCTGATAGAATGATAAACTACTTGAAAGGAAGTCTCTAGCAAGGAAAGAGCAGAAGATTTACTGTCAGAGTCTGGAGGATCAGAAAGAAGCTGACAAGCCTGAGAAAGAAGAGCCAACACATATCTAGAGATATGGGTCTAATATTTAATAGCCCTAAAAGCTAGGGTAGCAGAAATATAAACCTTTTTACCCAGCCTGTCCATGGTTCTGCTTTCCTTGTCAGAAGGCAGTAGCTTGGATGAAGGAAGCAATTGAGATTGCTTATCAGAGGCTACAGACACCACAGAGGGGTCAGCAGCAGGACATTTGAACAAAAAAGAACAGTCCTCAGGTAGGGTTGCCACCTTTTCAAATGGCCAAAGTGGGACATTTTCGGGACACACATCAGATTTTACAGGCCGACACATACCCACGGTCAGTACAAAGGATAGAACTTAACTTTTTTGCCTAAATAAAAGCTTATTCTTGTAGCAGTTTAGTCACTTATTCTGTTTCTTGTAACATTTAGGTATTTTAGATACAGAAATAACTATTTTATGCAACTATTACATAAAATATGGGACATAATTATGTCCTACAATCTCAGGACATTTGGCATTTTTAATATTTTTTGTCAGGACACAACTTCCCAAAGAGGGACTGTCCCTCACAAAGTGGGACAGGTGGTAACCCTATCCTCAGGTGCCATATAAAACCTATCAGACTTCTTGGGAGCAGGGGGCAGAGAATCAGGGACTTTAGAGGCATTAGGAAGAACATCTAGTAAAGCAGGCAAGACAGGAGGAGTTTCTGCAGGTTTAGGAGAGTCCGTCTGCAGTAACTCATAGTACCTCCTATGGATATCAGAAACCTAGGCATAATCTCACTTAAAAAAATTCCATCATCCTAGAGATTGTGTCCCCAAAGAAAATGTCCTCAAAAGGAGTATCTGGACTATCATATTCCTCGTTCTCAGACCTGTAATCCAAAGGAGAAGGAATCTAGGTAGAATAAGTAAGGGATTCTTCATCAGAATCCAACTCTTCCTCAGAAGAATTTAACTCCGTGGGCTTTTTAAGTGAAGAAGAAGACCAAGGAGGAGCAGGAACTAAAACCCCTTGAGGAGGTCTTAATGACAGGAAAGCATTAAATAACCTCTCAGTAAAGGCCTGCCACTCACTTTGTGGGTCCCTAGGAGCAGAAGAAACATGTCTAGTTTTCTGTTTCTTTTCTAAGGGAATCTCCATCCTTGAAAAGTGAGAGAGCCCTGACTCAGGACAGCATTCCACAACCATAGTAGGAACTTCTTCCCTAAGAAGAAACTGCAGATCCCCAATAGACCCCTTGGAAACAATCAACTGTGTTTTCCCCTGAATGCCCAAAATGGACACCTGCAAAGCCTTGTCTGATGTGCTGCCTGCCAGATCCTCACTGGCCTCCAACCCAGATGTGGCAGAGGAATCTAACAACACAACCAGGTGTGTCTGTGGGTTTGTAATAACCTCAGGAGAAACCCCCAGCAGAGATTGGACAGCAAAGATTCCAGTCTTACCCCTTTTCACCTTCTTCTTCCCTGACGGCAGAGCCTCGGAGCAGAAAGTTCCATCCATAGTATCTTTAGCAAGAAGCTGGTTCTCAAGATACAATAAAAGGGAAGAAGTCTACTATGAAGAGTTTTTGGGACAAATCCCTGACAAATAGAACAAGACGTGCAGTTGAGAGAAGCTCTTAGGTAAAAAAGACACTTATTGTGGTGGTCTTCATGGGGAATCTGTCTCCCACACTGGCATTTGCCCTTCCTGGATGACATTAACCAACGAACAGCACAATAAAATGAATAAAAGAACAAAAACCTCAACTGGGTGCCTATTTGCAAGGGTGAGGACTCAGCAAGCAGGAGCAATCACCAGAGTTCCAATAAACAGAAAAAAATGGCAAAAATAGACAGAGGCAAACAGACCAATGGTTAAAAACAGTGTTTGGACTGGTGGCAAAGAAGGTCTGAGGATGGTAGACCTTAATGCCCTATGTTGCCTGAGAAGTGTGTAGGTGATGTTGTTCATACTTTAAAGCAATGATAGACTTTGGTAGACTGGCCAGACGATAAGCTTCACAGCAGGGAATCCCATATAGTAATGAATACTGCAGCAGTGAATGTAAGGACATCACAGTATTAGCCACAAGTGTCACAGGAGAACATTGAGAGGCTGCACTTATGAAAGGATGGGGTCTATATTAAAAGATCGAACATTCACAACAGCGAATACCACAACAGTGACACATAAATGCCGAACTACTTAAATAGCGAAAGATGTAAACATTGAAATTCGGAACGCTGAATGAATTTCCTTGGCCAACAGGGTGATCATGGGGAAGAGGAAATATATCCTTTTCCCCACTGTAGTGTGATCTCAGAGTTGGTATATTTAAGTAGGGGGGGTGTGGGGGTGCAGGGGGGCTTGCCCCTCTGCAAAAGTGTGTTTAATGAAGTTTGTTTATGTAGGTTAGCCTTACCTGTATGGCACTGTTGTTTCTGGAAATGCATTCGGTGTTCCGAATTTCGATGTTTATGTCTTTCGCGATTTTTGCAGTTCAGCATTTATGTGTCGCTGTTGTGGCATTCACTGTTGTGAACATTCAGTCTTTTAATATAGACCCAAAGGATGACCTTTTTAGTGTGCATGTAGATGATGCTTGTGTTAAAAGTGGATACATTGTAGAAAGAGCTGTGTCCAAAGTTAAATTTTTCTCCTGAGTGAAGTGGACACAACACATTTGTTGTTGAGGCTTTACTTACCTGTGACCCACACACACACACACACACACACACACACAAGTTCATCGCTGTGAGATTTGAACCACCTATCTATCCAGTTATATAATCAAGAGAACACACCATTGGCTGAAAGCACCGCAGGCAAAGCTTGATTGTTTTAGGAGGGAAAGTGTGCAGTTGTGACAGTATGACCTCATCATTGTGTTGCACAGAGGATGTTTGTGTCAAAAGTGGGATAAAGTCCACAGGGAACTGATCCAACGTTAAATTCATCTCTTGAGTTGAAATGCACAATGCAAATCTGTTAATGAAGCTTTACTTACCTGTCACTAGAATCACACACACACACACACACACACACACACACACACACACACACACACACACACACACACGCATGCACGCATGCACACACACACACACACACACACACACACGTTCACCACTGTGACAATGGAACATCTTACCTATCTAGTTACACTGTCTAGAGAACATAGTATAAACTGCAAGAACTACAGTAGAAGTCTGACTTTAGCAATCTGAAAATGTACATTTGTAAGTAGTAAATGTTTACTGTTTGGAATGTTACTGTGAATTACATGCACTTGTTTCACAGTATGGGCTGTCATTGACAACCAGAATTGTAAATAGTGGATTGTCAAGCAAGCATTGATGACAGTTCATCCCAAGATGCTAGCATGCAAATAGCAGTGATTTGTTGTGTCACTGTCAGTTGTCTTGACTCATGCTTGCACAATGTGCATTGATAATACAAATAGACAGTTCTGAAGTATGACAGTGCACTTCTGAATAACACTGATGGATTATGTGTGAAAAGGTTACACACCATTGAAACAAAGCTGCAAGTGTAACCAGACATACAGCCTGAATGAATTCGAACATTACTGTGAAATGCAGATATCGCATTTTCAGAATTGCAGTAACACTGTACAGCCTACTCACATAATTCTTTGTTTTAGTAATTGTTTTTTAAACCTTTCCCTGAAGCGCAGTTCTGTGAAGCTCATTTCTGTGGTTAATGACAAACTATTAGCGCATGTGTAATCATATCTTAAGGTAATGAACTTAGCGTGAGAATTAGCAGCAATGTATGGTGCTCTATGCCAACCTTTATACAAATAAGCAGTATACACATAAAATCATGTCTGACACTGATGGAACATAGAGCAGATATGTGTTTTAGTCATGTTTCAAGTGTCATGATTTACACATTTGTCATGACAGGTGCAGTTCATAGGTTCATAGGTTCATAGGTTCATACTAGGCTATCTGCCCAAGGGCATTTATAAGCCTAGCCCATAGTTATGTGGCTTTCGCCACCCCTTTAGTTTGAATAAAAACTATGCCTATCATTTTTCTGTGCCTCTGTCAAGCAGTGACACTGAAGTAATCCCTGGGGTATATCTGCGATCTCCCATCCATTGGTCAAGATTCCTCTTGAACAAGGCCAGCGAGGTGCTCTGCCTCACATGTACCGGGATTTTGTTCCACAGCATAGGGAGTCTCTGGGTGATGAATCTGTCCCTCCAGCACGTTCTATTTATAACCGTGTCAAGGTTTAAGTCTCCGCCCTTGTGGTTCTGAGGGATCTAGATTTTTTGAGGTGAAGCATATTCATCAAATCTGGGTTTGACATGGCCTTATATGTCAGGCACAGGTCACCTCTGAGCAAGCGGTATGAGACTGAATAAAGCTGGAGTTCTTTCAGTCGGGCAGCATAAGACATATTTTGAGACCCTTTATCCTTTTGGTGAGGAACTTTTGGGGCCTTTCAAGCTGCATCAGGTGTCTGGTCAGATACATTCGAACGGGCATTGTACTCAATCATGGGTCTAATGAGTGATGAGTACAGGGCGACGATGACCTCCCTTGATCTAGATGTGAATCCCTTCATGATCAGTTGGCCAATATAGAAGGTTTTCCTAACTACTTTAGCAACATGAGTGTCAAACGAAAGACTACTGTCAACTTGGGTCCCCAGATCCTGATGACTTTTCTGTGCTCAGTGGATTGTCACCTATATGGTAGCTAGGGGTAACCTTGTTTTTCGAAGGGTATGACTATGCATTTTTGGCGTTAACTTCAGGCCATGGCTCTGGCACCAGTTATCCGTTTCTGTGAGGCCCTTCTGGAGGATATCTGTGTCAGATGTGTTTTCGACTATGGCACCCAGTTTGCAGTCATCTGCAAACTTTGTCAGCCATAACCCTCCTGTGTTTGCTTGTACTTCAGAAAAGTAGATGCCGAACAAGAGTGGACCCAGGACTGAGCCCTGTGGGACACCACTTGTGACAGGCTTTGAGTCTGACATGGCTCCAGCAACTCTGACCCTGTGGGTTCTGTCGCTTAGCCAGTTTGCAACCCATCTTGTGATGTATGGGTTTACATTCAAGCTGATGAGTTTTTCGATGATACCTGAGTGGGGTATTGTGTCGAAGGCCTTTGCCAGGTCGAGGTAGGCTGTATGGACTGCCCTTCCCTCATCAATGGCCTTGGTGACTGTCTCGAAAAAGTCAACCAAGTTTAAGAGGCAGGATCTGCCTTTGACAAAGCCAGACAGGCAGTTGTTCATTCCTTATGAGACAGGTGTGTTATGAAATAGATGAGGGATAAAGCATATTATTGCTGGTGGAGGCATGTCTTATAGAAACAGTTTTGAATCTTATAGGCTCATAGGTTCATATGTAGGTACTAGGCTATCAGCCCAAGGGTCTAAGTAAGCATAGCCATCAAGGTTCCCTAGCTTACGCCACCCAAAAAAGTTAACTTCCTGTGCCCCTGTCAAGCAGAGCCACAGAAGTGATCCCTGGGGTGTATTTCCTATTTCCCATCTACTCATCAAGATTTTTCTTGAAGAGTGCTAATGAGGAACTTTGCTGGATATAGATGGGTAGTTGTTTCAGATTTTAGGAAGTCTCTGGGACAGGAATATATCCCTCCAGCATGTCCTGTTTATTGTGGTGACAAGGTTTAGGTCCCTAGAGTGTGTAGCTCGGAGGGATTGGGATTTCTTTAGGTGTAACATGTCCAACAGCTCTGGGTTTAACATAGCTTTATATGTTAGGCAGAGATCTTCTCAGAGTAGGCGATATGCTACAGCGTAAAGCTGGAGATTTTTGAGACGGTCAGTGTAGGGCATCTGTTTGAAGCCAGTAATCCTCTTTGTGAGGTACTTCTGTGGCCTTTCCAGCTGCTGCAGATGTCTTGTGAGGTACATTCCAAAAGGGGAGTTGTACTCTATAATGGGTATTATGAGTGACAAGCAGAGAGGAACAATGACCTCTTTTTTCCTGGATGAGAACCCTTTTGTGATGAAGTGTGCCGTATAGAAGAATTTCCTGACTACTGTGGCAATGTGATTATCAAAGGAGAGACTACTGGGTCCCAAGGTCTCTTATCACACATTTGGTGTTAAATAGACTGCTGTTTATGTGGTAGTTCATGGGTACAGAGTTTTTACCAAAGGGGATGACAATGCACTTTTTGGCATTGAGCTTGAGGCCATGGCTCTGACAACAGGCATCTGTTTCAATGAGGCCCTTCTGTAGGATGTCCACATCATTTGGGGACTCAAATATGGCTCCTAGTTTGCAGTCATCTGTGAACTTCATTAGCCAGAGGTTTTCTGTGTTAGCCTGTACTTCAGAGAAGTAGATACCAAACAGGAGAGGTCCCAGGACTGAACCCTGTGGTACTCCACTTGTCACTGGTTAGAAGCCAGAGAGTCTGCAACTTTTACAGTGTGGGTTCTGTCAGTGAGCCATTTGGCAACCCATCTTGTGATGAAGGGATTTATACCTAGTTTAGTAAGTTTAGCTACAATTCCAGAATGGGGGATGGTGTCAAAAGCCTTGGC